>NW_024426663.1:58108313-58294856 GCF_017311325.1 Ursus maritimus | reverse complement strand
TATCCTTGCATGTCTCTTCATGGAGGTAATGTTTATCTGTTGAGTTCTTAATTTGGCCAGGTGCTGCTGTGTTCTGAATGATATATTTACCTTGTACTGTTATTTAGAGCCAAATTTTGTATCTATCTCCGTTTTTATTCACAACAATTCTGGGGTGGGTAAGCTTTATTATCGTTCCATCTTAGAGATAAAGAAAATTAGACAACAGTTCATTGGTTTGACCAAACCGTATAGCCGTTAATCAGATAAGGAGAAATTGAACTTAAAATTTTCTGTTTCATGTTAAATCCTTTCCATTGTGCCATGCTACTTAGTTTTTTTCATGATTTGCATTAGGCCTTTAATTGAAAGTATCATTTTAATTTTGTTATAACATCTCCATTGTTAAATGTATGTGGGACTTATAACACTAAACATATGGGACAAAGACCGTGTGAATTATCCTAAGTGTTCTGGCAATCTGTGACTTTGTAATGAATCACCCCAAAATTTAGTGCACATGTCATTTATTTATAAATCTGCAATTTGGGTGGAGCTCAGCACATACTGTCTAGTTTCTGTTTCATGCTGTGTCTACTGGGGTGGCTTAATTGGAACTGGGGATCCATTTCCAACTTGCCTTAACTTAGGTGGCTGGCACGTTGGCACTGGCTCTTGACTGAGCTCAGGCTATTGGCCAGGAGTGATGGCTCTTCCCTTTGAGGACCTCTCTATGGGACTACCTGGCTAGAAGGCAAGAACTGAAAGCTGACAAGGCCAGTTAAGTATGGTACTGGGAATTGGCAGAACTTTCATTTTCACGATATTCTGTAGGTCAAAATAGTCCCAGGACTGGCTCAGATTTAAGGGGATGGAGGCGTAGATTCCCAGTTCTTGATAGGAGGGTCATTCCCTCTGCAGAAGAATATGTAGAGTAGGCCATGCTTTTGCTATCATCTTCGGAAAATACAGTCTCCCATACCATGTGTCATTGTGGATGCAATTAAAAGGGCTTTTGGTATTTTGAGGGTATGTATTTGGTTAACTTTTAATATTTGAAAATGCCTCATATTTCCCCCTTTTTTTGGTTATTGGGATAAAATATACATTATATAAAATTTACCATTTTAACTATTTTTAAGTGTATAAATCAGTGGCATTAAGTGCATTCACAGTGCTGTGTGACATCACTGTTACCTACTTCCAGAAGTTTATCTTCATCCCAGACATAAACTCTCTACCTGTTAAGTAGTAACTTCATCTCCATCCCCACCCTCTAGCCCCTGGGAACCTGCATTCTGCTTTTTCCATTTGTGAATTTCCCTGTTTTAGGTACTTCACACATGTTGGAATCATACAGTATTTATCTTTTTGTGCCTGGTTTTTTTCACTTAGCATAATTGTCTTTGAGGCTTATTGATGTTTTATCATGTATCAGAATTTCTTATTTTTTTAATAAGTATTTTAATTCTGGTATAGTTAACATACAGTGCTATATTACTTTCACTTATACAATATAGTGATTTAGCAGTTCTATACATCACTCAGTGCTTGTCATAAGTATACTCTTAATCTCCCTCACGTATTGCACCCATCCCCCCACCCACCTCTCTTCTGGTAACCCTCAGTTTGTGCTCTAGTTAAGAGTCTGTTTCTTGGTTTCTCTCTGTCTCTCTTTTTTTCCTTTGCTCATTTGTTTTGTTTCTTAAATTCCACGGATGAGTGAAATCATATGGTATCTGTCTTTCTCTGAGTTATTTCATTTAGCATTCTACTTTCTGGCTCCATCCATGTTGTTGCAAATGGCAAGATATCATTCTTTTTATGGCTGAATAATATTCCATTGTATGTATATACCCCACATCTTTATCCATTCATCTATTGGTGGATACTTGGGCTGCTTCCATATTTTAAACAATAGTGCTGTAAACCTAGCGGTGCATATGTCCTTTTGAATGAATGTTTTTGTATTCTTTGGGTAAATACCCAGTTGTGCTATTACTGGATTGTAGGGTAGTTCTATTTTTAAGTTTCTGGGGAAGCTCCATACTGTCTCCCATAGTGGCTGCACCAGTTTGTATTCCTACCAACAGTGCTTGAGGGTTCCTTTTTCTCCATATCCTCACCAACACTTGTTGTTTCTTGGGTTGTTGATTTTAGCCTTTCTGACAGTTGTGAAGTGATATCTCCTTGTAGTTTTGATCTGCATTTCCCTGGTGATGAGGGATGCTGAGCATCTTTTCATTTGTCTCTTGACCATCTGGATGTCTTCTTTGAAGAAATGTTTGTTCGTTTGCCGATTTTTTAAAAATCTGAATTCAGTTATCAACATGTAATGTATTATTAGTTTCAGAGGAAGAGGTCAGTGATTCATCAGTCTTATATAATACGCAGTGCTCATTACATCACATTCCCTCCTTAATGTCCATCACCCAATTACCCTATCCCCCCACCCCCCTTCCCTCCATTAACCCTCAGTTTGTTTCCTATGATTAAAAGTCTCTTATGGTTTGTCTCCCTCTCTGAGTTCATCTTGTTTTATTTTTCCCTCCCTTCCCCATGCTCCTCTGTTTTGTTTCTTTCTTTTTTTTTTTTTTTTTAAAGATTTTATTTATTTATTTGACAGAGACAGAGACAGCCAGCGAGAGAGGGAACACAAGCAGGGGGAGTGGGAGAGGAAGAAGCAGGCTCGTAGCGGAGGAGCCCGATGTGGGGCTCGATCCCAGAACGCCAGGATCACGCCCTGAGCCAAAGGCAGACGCTTAACTGCTGTGCCACCCAGGCGCCCCTCCTCTGTTTTGTTTCTTAAATTCCACATATGAGTAAGATGATATGGTATTTGTCTTTCTCTGACTGACTTATTTCGCTTAGCCTAATACCCTCTAGTTCCGTCCACATTGTTGCAAATGGATTTCATTCTTTTTGATGGCAGAGGCTTAACCGACTGAGCCACCCAGGCGCTCCTGTTTGTTTTATTTTTTTTTTAAAGATTTTATTTTTAAGTAATCTCTTTGCCCAATGTGGGGCTCGAATTTACAGTCCCGAGATCAATAGTTGCACGCTCCATTGACTGAGCCAACCAGGCTCAGGTTTTTTTTGTTTTGTTTTGTGTTTTGTTTTTTTTTTTTCACTTGCCTCAGGAGATGTGTCTGCAAAAATGTTGGTTTGGCTGATGTCAGAGAGCCTGTGCTCTCTTCTAGGATCTTTATGATTTCAGTTCTCACATTTAGGTGTTTAATCCATTTTGAGTTCATTTTTGAGTATGGTGTAAGAAGAATTTCCTTTTTGTTAATGCTAAATAATATTCCATTGCATGCATACACCACATTTCCATTATTCATTCATCTGTTGATGGACACTTGGGTTGTTCCTGCCTTTTGGCTTCTGTGAATAATGCTACTTTGAACACCGGTGTACAAGTATGTGTTGGAGTTCCTGTTTTCATTTCTTTTGGGTATATAGCTTCGAGTGGAATTGCTGGGTCATTTGGTAAGTCTATTTTTAACTTTTTGAGGAACCACCACACTGTTTTTTACAGCTCTTGTACCATTTTGTATTCTCACCAGCAGTGCAGTAGGGTTCCAGTTTATCCACAGCCTCGCCAGTTCTTGTTGTCCCCCACCCCCCTTGTTTAAAGATTTTATTTATTCATTTGACATTGAGAGCGAGAGAGCATAAGCAGGGGGAACAGCAGAAGGAGAGGGAGAAGCAGGCTTCCCACCAAACAGGGAGCCCAACATGGGGCTTGAGCCGAAGGCAGACATTTAACCAATTGAGCCACCCAGGCGGCCCTGTTTCTTAGTTTTTTGGTAAGTTTGAAAGTAAGTTGTAGCATCAGTGCATTTCACTTCAATATGTAGTTGGTTAACACAAGTTTATTTTTTTACTTTTTAAGTAAACTCTACCCTCAGTGTGGGGCTCAAATTCATGATCCTGAGATCAAGAATCATGTTCTACCAACTGAGCCAGCCTGGCGCCCCCCAATTTTTTCTTTAATAAACTATCAGTAAACTGTAGTGAAATGTGCAGATCTTAAGTGTGCCATTTGATTAGTTTTGACAAATGTATGTAAGTTGTGAAACCCAAATCTCTATTCAGATATAACCTTGGAACTTTCCCTCTATTAATTTCTGTTCTCACCCCTAGAGGCAACCATTTTATGTATTTTTTCCCAACGTATATTAGTTGTATTTAGAATTTCAGAAAAATGGAATCGTATTTTCAGAACCTTTTTGTGTCACGTTGTCTTTCAATCAGCCTGTGTTTCTGAGTTTTTCCCTTTATTGTTAATACTCTTTTGTATAAATCTACCCCAGTTTGCTTAGTTCATTTCTGTTGATACCTGGGCTGATTCTTGGTTTTTTTGCTACTTCAGTCATCCTGCAGGATACATCATATCAGAATACAGAATGGTTCCATCACCCCCAAAACTTCTTTGTCCTATATCTTTAAAAGTAACTAAAAAGTTAGCTCTCCTCCTGTTTATAATACCTGGTAACCACTGGTGTGTTCTTATAAGAATATTTGTAAATGTGGGTCATACATTATGCACTTGGCTTTTTTCACTCAGCATAGTGACTTTGAGACCCGCTGAAGTTGTTCATTTCTTTTATTGCCCAGCATTGTTTATTGTGGATGTACCACTGTTTGTGTATCTCTTCATGTGCTGAAGAACATTTGGGTTGTTCCCAGTTTTTAAGTTTTTAAAAAATTTTATTTATTTATTTTGTTTATAAGTAAAATTTATTTATTTTTAAAGATTTATTTATTTGAGAGAGAGCGTGAGCTAGCATGGGTGGGGGAGGGGCAGCGGGAGAGTGGGGGAGAGAATCCTGGAGCGGACTCCCTGCTGAGTGGGGAGCTGGACACAGGGCTCAATCCCAGGACGCCAAGATCATGACCTGAGTCAAAATCAAGAATTGGCTGCACAGCCAACAGCCACCCAGGCACCCCAGATTATTCCCAGTTTTTGACAAATATGAATAGAGCTGCTATTGAATGTTCAGCTGCAGGTTTTTGGGTGTTTTCATTGCTGTAGAGTAGATAACCAGGAATGGGATTCCTGGGTCATATGTTAAGTGTATCTACTTATGGTTTCCTTTGTATTTATTCTACTTGTGGTTCACTGAGCTTGTAGAATCTGTAAATTTATTTCCTTGGGATATAGTTTGGGAGACATTTGGGAAAATCTTGATTACTATTTCTTCAGAGTTTTTATCCTTTGGGACTCCAATTATGTGTATGTTCAGCCCTTTAATACTGTCTCACATTTCTTTGATCCTTGCTCACTTTGGTTTTTCAACCCTTTTCTCTTCTCCTTAATTAAGATTGGGACATTTCTTGACTCTGTCTTCAAGTTCACGGTTTCTTTTTGCCATCTCTAACTGCTGTTAAGTCTATCCAGTGAATTTTTAAAATTCAGATAATGCATTTTTTTAGTTCTAGAATTTACAACTGGCTCTCTTATATTTTCTTACTTCTCTAATTAGATTTCCTGGCTATCTATCCATTACGCACATTTGAAAATTTTTCCTTGACCCCAGTTAAATGGTCAAGGAAGATAGTTTCTTTAAAATCTTTGACTATTACTCATAACATCTTGGTCATCTGAAGTCAGTTTCTATTGATTGTCTTTTCTTTTGCTTTTGTTTTATATATTTTAAATTTTTTTGTCTAGTAGTTTTGGTTTGTATACTGGGCTTTATGATTGATACATTATATATTTTGGATTCTTTTATATTTTTCTTAAGAGTGTTGTATTTGTTTTAATAAGGCATTAACTTGATTGAACCCTTATTTGAAACTCAGTCTTTCTTTTAATGGGCAACATCTGAAATCTTTGTTCATTTCTTTTAGTCATAATTATGCTGCTTGGATTGTCCCCTGCAGGCATCGTTTAGGGGCTGCATATTTGAGCATGCCTACTCTGTTGTTCTTTCTTCGATTTATGTCCTATTTTTCTGATCCTGAGTTTGTCCTGAACTCTTTCTTCTTTTTCTTCTTGTCAGTAAGACTGTTTCTATTTAAGTTTGACTTCCCTCTTTGGCTTCCCAGAGCCTTTCCCCAAGCAAAATCTTTAAAGTAAATAAATAAAATCCTTCAAACTCAGGGAGTGCCATTATATTATTCCCTGTGTCAGAAATTCCAGTTTCTGTTTGCTTTTAGTCCCTGTCTTGTGCCTTCAGATGTTTCTTGGGAATTTTTAAAAAATATTTTGGTTAGAATTCATAGTTGTTTTCTGCAGGAGGGTTGGTCCAGTAAATAGTCCTTCTTTGAGGGACATGTGTGTTTTTCTTTTTCTTTTTTCTTTCTTTTTTTTTTTTTTAAGATTTTATTTATTGATTTGAGGGAGAGGGAGAGCGAGCATGAGTGTGGGGAGGGGCAGAGGGACAAGCAGACTCCCTGCTGTGCCAGGGAGCCAACTCAATCTCAGGGCTCTGAGATCATGACTTGAGCCAAAGGCAGATGCTTAACCCAGTAAGCCACCCAAGCACCCCAGAAATGTGTTTTTTCTGTAAGTAAGGGCATTTCCCCCCATAATCCCTTATCTGTACTTCTCTTATCTCTTTCCTCAGAATTGCATCACATGCTTATGCCTAAATCATTCCTAAGTAAGCCGATTGAGTAATGGTTCTTAAAGTATTGTACTGGGACCCCTGAGGGTCTCTGAGAGTTTCAGGGGTTCATGAGATCACAAGTATTTGTGTAATAACCTCATCACATGCTTTGCCTTTTCCATTTTCATTTTGTTAGGAGTGTATAGAGTAGTTTTCTAAAGGCTTCGTGGCATGTTATATTGTACCAGATTGGATGCAAAAGATATGACATGCCAACTATCCTCTACTAAGCCAGACATTAAAGAGACAGACCAAGTTGTGAAGCATCTTAGTAAATTATTTTACTATTTTGGAAGGGTTATTTTTCACAAAAAAATTTCGGTTGTAATATGTAATTGCTTTATTTTTAAGTAAGTTAATAAGTACTTTAAAATTTTTCTCCATTCTGGTTTCTTTTTTTTAAAGATTTTATTTGTTTATTTAAGAGACACAGAGAGAGCACGAGTGGTGAGGGGGGCAGAGGGACAGGGATAAGCAGACTCCTCCCTGAGAGTGGAGCCTGACACAGGGCTCGATCCCAGGACCCTGAGATCATGAACGGAGCTGAATCCCGATGCTTAACTGAGCCACCCAGGTGCCCCAGTTCTAGTCTCTAATACATTAAATATTGATAGAGATGACTTATGTAAAGTAAACCTCTCTGGGTTTAATCCTTATTAATTTTAAGACTATAAAGGCAGCTTTAGCACAGAAAGTTTGAGAGGGGTTCATTCACCTCCTAAAACTCAGAATTAGGCTCATCTCTGGTTTGATGTACATGACCATGTGTTGAATGGATATTTGAACAAACTTGGGGTTATGTTTAAAAGGAAGAGGGTTTGGGCACCTGGGTGGCTCAGTTGGTTAAGTGTCTGCCTTTGCTCAGGTCATGATCTCAGGGTCCTGGGATCAAGCCCTGTATCGGGCTCCCTGCTCAGTGGGAAGCTTCTACTTCTGCTGCTCCCCCTGCTTGTGCTCTCTCTCTCTCTGTTAAGTAAGTCAATAAAAATCTTAAAAAAAAAAAATAAGTAAAAGGAAGAGGGTTAATTGCTGTTGGACAGGTATCCCGTATACTTCACTTAGCATGTTATATTCACTTCATGGAATAAGATATGTACACTTGAGGTAGGTAGTCAGGATACGTCAGTCTAAATTAAAAGCTTTAGTACCTTTTAATTTATAATTTATAAAATGTAATTTATATTGATACTGATTCCATTAATTTTTCTTACAAGACTTTTGGGTTCAATGTTAGATTCCACTTGTTTTGACATTAGATCCAAATACTTTGTTTAATTCAGTCTTTGAAGAGTACTTTTAAATTGAGGGTAATAATATTAGTTAACATTGATACATACTTAGATACTAAGCATTCTCTGGATTTTAAACTCAGATCTTATGTAAAGCCTTAGAATATCTTCTGCTGCAGAAATGAATTTCAAGGTTTGAGAATTTACCGATTCCGTTTTGCTATTGCTAGAAATTCTCCATCATAAAATCAATTTGTGGTCTGAGTATCTTGTTAATAGAACTTTTTGGCATTTCATATTCTTCCATTCGAGGCTCTTTTGGTAACATATTTAAGAGAGAGCCAATTGGGTGTACCCTGTTTAACCAGTGTATTTCAAACTTTAATAGGAATGTGTAATCACCCAAGGATCTTGTTAAAATGTAGAATTTGTAACTCAGTAGTTTGGGGTGGGATCTGAGATTTTGTATTTCTAACAATGTCCCACTTGATGTTGCTTCTGGTGCTGAGGAAAAAATGATTAGCAAAGCTCTAATTAACCCATAGGAGAAGGAGAAAGTTCTGAATTCTGTTAATATAGGCTGAATGTACCTGCCTTTTCTTTTATCTCCTAAACAGGTATAGCTTAATGAATCTGAGATGCTGGGGCTTCTGCAGTTATAACCCTTATACATAAGAAAGGGGCCATACAAGGGCAGATTTGGAAGATTCATAAATGAGTTAATAGCAGTAGCCTTTGATCTTGCCATTAAATTTCCTTAGTGTTTTATTTTTTATACTGTGACTGGTGCACGTGTGGTCAATGTATGTTGGATTTGTTTGCTACTCTGCATTTAACTTATTTCTGTGTCCAAGGAAATGAAAAATTAAATTGCAGTGTGTGGTTTTATAACTTTTTTTTAATTTACTTGCAGGCATTGATCAATATGACAGAGATAGCATCATAAATGACTTTAAGAATGGGACCTGCAAACTTCTTGTAGCTACTTCTGTTGCTGCCCGAGGTCTAGATGTGAAGCATCTGATTCTTGTAGTAAATTACAGCTGCCCCAACCATTATGAGGATTATGTGCACAGAGCAGGACGGACTGGAAGAGCAGGCAATAAAGTAAAAGACTTTTTTAAAGTTGATTTCCATTACATTAAAACATAGGTTTTGTTTTTTTTTTTTTTTTAGGATTTTAAGGAGTAGATAATAGGAGTTACAGGGACATTTTGAAAATGATCAATCATCAATAGGGACTAGTTGATATTCATCAATTCTATATATGGTATTATTAAAATTATCAGATAACTAGCCATTCTGTTTAGGCAGATAGTGTTTATTGTTTATGTCCTCTTTTAGGGTTTTTTGTTTTACCCTACCTAAAAATTTCTGTGTATGTATATACATACATGTATATAGTTCGGGATCCTTCATCAGTATTTTTTTTTTAAATTTATTTATTTTATTCATTTGAGAGAGAGAGCACGAGCAAGGGGGAGAATTAAAGGGAGAGGGAGAAACAGACTCCCTGCTGACCTGGGAGCCCGACTTGGAACTGGATCCCAGGACCTTTTTTTCATTACTCCCCTGTCCCACTCCATATGCTATGTATATTACTTGCTTTTTAAATTCACCTGTAGTCTGGTAAGTATATAGTCTAAGTCATTCTTTTCGAAGGCAATAGAATATTCTATTGTTGGTAACATTGATGATGATCTATTTGATATTCCAGCCCTGGATATTTCTACATAGTGAAGCAATAATATTAATAATAATAATAGGATGTATTTATGTAGTACTTACTGAGTTCCAGATGTTGTTTTCAGTGCTTTTCATACATATTGTTTCATTTTATCCTCACAATTTCCCTTTGAGCTAAACAACATTACCATTTAATAGATGAGAAAAGCTAAGGCACATGGAAGTTAAGTTAGTTGCCCAAGCCTGCATAGCTAATAAGTAGTGATGGCTCTTACTCTTTTAACCTGAGTTATTCCCAAATATGGATTTGGGAAAGTTTGTAAAGGGGCACACATGTAGTAAAAATTGTAGCCTTTTTGGTCCATATACAGTCTCTGTCATATGGATGTGTGTGTGTGTGTGTGTGTGTACACACAAACCTTAAAAAAGAAGCGATACCATTCTTAAAGAGCTCATGGGCAGTACAAAAGCAGGCCATGGGTCAAGTGTGGTAATTAGATATTCCTGAAATACTATATTAAGCCATGTTTTAAATTTTGCCACGTTTCTCTAGTAGGGGCAGAGAATGTTGTAGAGATGACATGATTGTGGTATACTGTTCTCTACTCCCAACTCTAGCCTTTCTCTCACCTGAACCAAAAAGCTCCTGGAGACATGTGAAACCTTAGGTTTTAGAGAACCCCAGGGTGATGATGTAATTAACTTCATTTTTGTATATAAAAATTTTTTGTATATGTGTGTGTATATATGTATGTTGTGTATATATGCATGTGTATATATACATGTGTGTGCATGTACGTATATATGCATGTGTACGCACATACATCAAAAGATGAAGTGAGCTACGTCATCTCCCTGGGGTTCTCTAAAGCCTAAGGTTTCACATGTCTCCAGGAGGGTTGTTTTTTGCTTTTGTTTTTATTTGCCAGTGTGAGCACAAGTGGTTGGGGGGGTGCGGCAGGCAGAGGGAGAAATAGGCTCCTTGCCTGGGACTTGATCCTAGGACCCTGGGATCATGACCTGAGCTGAAGACAGACCCTTAAACGACTGAGCCACCCAGGTATCCCTCTAGGAGCTTTTTGGTTCAGGCGAGAGAAGGGCTAGAGTTGTACATACATGTATACATATATATATACACATACATATGTGCACACACATAAATTTTCTTTTATCCGTTATTGGTCTTAAAAACTCTGTAGGGGAAAAATTATGTGGAAAGCTACATCCTAGAAAGTTAATACAAGTTAGTTGGGGTAGAGTGGTACAGTAGGTAGTGTACGAAGGGAATGGAAGCAAAAAGGAAAAAATAATGTGCTATATTAAAATTTGTATGTATGACAGTGCATTTGTGCATTTATCTAAAATCATATATTTCTGTTTATACATGAAGAAATTAGAAATTTTCTGGTTTTGCTTATTTTTAAATATTAAACTTAGATATTTTACTGTGAAGCATTCAAGAATTTAGTAGGACTCTTCTGTTTAGTCTTTAGAGGATTTATTAGGTGGGTCAGATTTTATCTTGTGATCTGAAGAAGAGTCATGTTGTTAGTGCCTAACAGTTCCACTTTTTCATTATTCGTCAGGGTTATGCGTATACTTTTATCACAGAAGATCAAGCTCGCTATGCTGGTGACATAATTAAAGCTCTTGAATTGTCAGGAACTGCAGTGCCTCCTGACCTGGAGAAACTTTGGAGTGATTTCAAAGATCAGCAGAAAGCTGTGAGTTTTTTTAAACTCCCATTACTTTTATGCAGCTCATTATTGTGTTGTAGACCTTGACTATTCAATACTTGTAAACCTTGATAGGGTTATTTTATCTCTTTGGGGAGGGGAGTGAGAACAAAATCCTCTCTTTTGCTTCAACTCAGTATTATGTAGAGTTCTTTTTTTATTGTTCATGTGCTAGGTGGAGTGTTTTTGTTACATTGGTATGCACTACCTTGAAAAATATTTAATTACTCCTAAATTCCTGAACACTAAAGTTTTTTAGTATGAAATTAACTTTTTTGTTTTTCCTTGAAAGGAAGGGAAAATAATTAAAAAGAGTAGTGGGTTCTCTGGTAAGGGATTCAAGTTTGATGAAACAGAACAAGCTTTGGCTAACGAGAGGAAGAAGTTGCAAAAAGCAGCTCTTGGTCTGCAGGATTCAGATGATGAGGATGCTGCAGTCGACGTAAGTGTCCTTTTACTAAGGCTCATTCTTGCCATTTGAAGCATTGTTGCTTTCGTCCTGGAGGTCTTACCATTTGCTTGTTGAGATATAGCCAGTTACTGCAAACCTTTTTTGATGTGTGCCCTTCCCAACCCTTTCTCTCTTTCTCCCTCTGCCTCTCTCTCTATATTCTCATATGCCTTACCCATATTTATGTATTTTCATAAAAATGAGACCATACTGCTTTATAAACCTTTTTGACAGCAGCGGTCTTAGGTTGAAATCGTCTCATTTTAGTAAATTAATTCTTGCATTTTTTTTAATGAATTTTTAAAAGCTTTATTTATTTATTTATTTGAGAGAGAGAGAAAGCATACACGAGTGGAGGGACAAGAAATAATCTCATGTAGACTGCCTGCTGAGCACAGAGCCCTATCATGACCTTGAGATCATGACCTGAGCTGAAATGAGTCGGACACTGAACTGACTGAGCCACGCAGGCACCTCTTATTCTTACATTGTTCTTAATGGTTACATAATATTTCATTATATGAATGTTCCACAGTTTAATTAATCAAACCCCTAATTTTGAATATGTGGGTTGTTTCTGTATATTCATATTTGAAATATACTTTATTATCGTAAACTGTACTTTACTGCTTATCCTTGTGCATTTAGTTTAGCACATTCATCTGATTCAGTTTTGAGGTTGAGCATGTAAATGGAATTGCTAGGCCAAAAGGTGTATCTGATGTGGTGCTGAAACATTGTCAGATTGTCCTGCACCTGGGTGGCTCCTCTTGATCTTGGAGTTGTGAGCCTAAGCCCCACGCATGTCGGGTGTAGGAGAGCTTACTTAAAAAGCAAAAAACAAACAATAATAGATAGCATTTTTGAGTGTTCCCAAGTGCCATCATGCATTGTGTCAGATGCTTTACAGGGATTATTTCATTTACTTCTGCACATTATCCAGACAAGGTAGATACTCAAGAGTATGCCCATTTTATAATTGAAGAGACTTAGAAGTAATCTTTTCAGATTTACATAGTGATTAATGGGATGAGCTGGGCCCTGTACCCATTTCATTCTTACTTCAGAGCCCATGGTCTTAGCTAATGGCATTGTTTGTGACCCAGTGAAGAGGGGCCCTGAGGACTCAGGAAATTCAGGGTTTCACAGAGTATCCTTTGGAACCGAAAGAAGCTTGAGCTTTAGAAGAGCATGTTTTCATTATAAAATAATTTTGAAAATCTTTCTAGTGTATACCACTAGTAGTGGTATTAGCATATCAAAGTATGTGTAAAATCCTGGGTTCAAGAAGCCTGTTTACCTCTAACCCAGAAATCCTCTAATACACTTGATCATTGATCATAGAAGGTTTTTTTTTTTTAATTTAAATACTCTATTAGACCTAAGCTCAGGATATGAATTTAGAATCAGGAATTCAATTTGATCTTGTTGTTTGAGGAATTTGAAGCCCAGAAAAAGCATTTGGCCCACAACCACGTTGGCTGTTAAGCACAGATAGCATCAGACCCCAGATCTCTCATTAACCCTACATCATTTTCTCATATACCATACTGGCTTAAAATTTAATTAAGTCAGTGTTTTAGTTATTGGCTATGGTGTAACAGATCAGTCTAAAACTTAGTAGGTTAAAACAACAAACATTTATTATCTCACATTTCCTTTCGGGTAGGAAATCAGGAGCAGTTTAGCCTGGTAGTTCTGCTTAGGCTCTCACTGAGGTTACAGTAAAGCTGTTGTCCCAGGGCTTGGTATGACCTGAAGGCTTGACTGATAGAGGATCATATTTTTTCAAGATGGTTCACTCACTGTGCTGTTGGCAGGATACCTCTTTTCTTTCCTCTGCCTGTGTGTCCTCACAGCATGGCGATTGGCTTCTCCCAAAGTGAGTGAGCTGAAGGAGGGGGCAAAGAGGAAGCCTTAAGGCCTTTTATGACTAATGTCTAAAGTGACACACTGGCACTACTGCTTTATTTTGTTTCTTAGAAATATGTCACTAAGTCCAGCCCACACTCAAGGAGAGGCTCCACCTTTTGGAGGGGAAGAATATTAAAGAATTTACGGCCTTGCTTTGAAACTACCTCAGTTTTGTGTTCTTTTTGGGGGGGTAGGGGCTGAGGGAGAGGGAGGGAGAGGGAGAATCTTAGGATGTGCACCCAGCGTGGAGCCCAACTCAGGGCCTGATCTCACAACCCTGAGATCATGACACGAGCAGAAATCAAGAGTCATATGCTTTAACTGACTGAGCCACCCAGTCCTCCCAGAAAACCACCTCAGTTTTTTTTTTTCAATGTTACTTTGAACATTATTTTGAATCTCATTGTATGAAATATATCGGTTCTTTCTGTGGTTAATTTTTAAGATTTATTTATTTATTTGAGAGAGAGAGTACACATGAGTGGGGAGAAAGGCAGAAGGAGAAGGAGAGAGAGAACCTCAAATAGAGTCAGCGCTGAGTGCGGAGCCCTATGGGGGGCTTCATCTCACAGCCCTGAGATCATGACCTGAGCCGAAATCAAGAGTTGGACACTTTTAACTGACTGAGCCACCAGGTGCCCCACCTAATTAATTTTTAAAACCCTACGCAAGCTCTTTTCTGCATTTGAGTTTTAGCAGATAAGGCCTTATTAGCCTAATTTAAGTATATAAAGGGGTTTGCATCTCTTTAGTTGGCCTTGTCAGTAGTCATTGTTGGGCAGAAAGCATCTTTAAAAGGAAATGCAAATAGCTTATGAGCTGGTTGTGTCCAGCCTCAGGATGGCACAGTTGAAGTTCTGCTCATGTGGCTCCTGAAGAGCTGAGGCATTCACCTTTATTTTTGCTTTGATGGGGAAACCAACCTTACTTTTTGTCCTTTTTTGGTTCAAAGGAATAAAGCAATAAAGCCCTCTTTTCTGATTCTGTTACCCGATTTTTTTTTTTTTTTAAGATTTTATTTATTTGGAAAAGAGAGAGAGGGCACGAGTGGGGAGGGGCAGAGGCAGAGGGAGAAGCTGCCTCCTCACTGAGCAGGGAGCCGGTTGTGGGGCTCCATACCAGGACCCCGGGATCATGACCTGAGCTGCAGGCAGATGCTTAACCGTCTAAGCCACCCAGGGGCCCTTCTGTTACCCAGTTTTTAAGGCAAATCCATTTATACTTCAGAAGTTGGGAAGGATATGGGGAGCCCCACCTTAGGAACTTGTACCATTCCCCCTGAGAACTGTTGACTGTAATTTTAGTGGCCTACCGGCCTTGAGTTACACTGCCCTTCTGCCATCCTCTTTCACTGCAGTTTAATTTAGCCTCAGGGCCTGAGCCCTGAAGCATCTCAGCTATATCATGTTGGGTTCTCTGTCTTAACAACAACACATGGTCAATTGCTGAACTGGGATATATTTTCTGGACCGCTTAGGAGTGTGCTCACTTGGTTCATGTGGCATTGTATTTCTGTTTTCTTTCTCTTTCTCTTTTCTGTCTTTTTCCTGCCATAGGTAACTGATTTTTTAAAATGTGCCATCCTCAACAAATAACTGGTCTATTTTCCTATTGATTTTTGTGGTTGAATTAACATAAATGCGACTAATTCTAGTCATTTGGCAGAAATATTATTTGTTTCTGTGGATGTATCTAAATTGGTATTTTTAATCCAATTTTTATTAATCTTTTTATTTTCTTTAGATTGATGAACAAATTGAAAGTATGTTTAATTCAAAGAAGAGAGTTAAGGATATGGCTGCGCCTGGAACGTCTAGTGTTCCTGCTCCAACTGCAGGAAATGCTGAGAAATTAGAAATTGCTAAGAGATTGGCTCTTAGAATCAATGCTCAGAAGAATTTGGGCATTGAGTCTCAGGTATTAAGTAATTGCTCCAAGTTTTAGTCACTGCTTTTTATGTCAGCACAAGTGAGCAGGTTGTTCTAGACATTGAGTTAGTGGGAATTTAACATTAATCGAATACAGATTCTTCAGTTACTGCATTTGGATGATTCCTCTTATATGGTTAACTAAAGTCTTAATGCCTATTTTGGAATTCTTTTTTTTTTTTCCTAAGATTTTATTTATTTATTTGACAGAGAGACAGCCAGTGAGAGAGGGAACACAAGCAGGGGAAGTGGGAGAGGAAGAAGCAGCCTCCCGGTGGAGGAGCCTGATGTGGGGCTCGATCCCACGACTCTGGGATCACGCCCTGAGCGGAAGGCAGATGCTTAACGACTGAGCCACCCAGGCGCCCCCTGTTTTGGAATTCTTAACTGAAGCATGTTAGCTCTTGATAGTTTTATAAAGTAATATTCTGATTGATCTTAACAATATCTTAAGGAAATAGCTCCCCCCTTTTTTCTTTTTTTTTCCCCAAGATTTTATTTATTTGAGAGGAAAAGAGAGCAAGCACAAGCGGGCGAGAGACAGAGGGAGAAGCAGAGTCCCCACTGAGCACGGAGCCTGATGTGGGGCTCGGTCCCAGGACCCTGGGATCATGACCTAGCCAAAGGCATCTGCTTAACTGACTGAGCCACCCAGGCACCCCACGTTTTCTTTCTTGATCTGCTTTTATTGGGTGGTTTATTGGGCACACAAACAATTTCTTGGAAGTATAATACCTGGTTACATAACTCAAACTAACATGGGCTTAAACAGTGGAAAATGTGTTAAGTATTTCACATGCCATCTTTCTCTTGAGAGCTTTTTTATTAATTTTTAAAAAATTATCAACTTAATTTTTAACTAAGAATAAACTTTCATAGGATTCTCCTAAAGAATAGTTTGTTTATTTTAACAGTGTTTTGAAGATTTTGAGAGTTTGTGGACTGGTAGAGCCCTGTGTCCAGTAGGCTGGATAGCTTCGGGACTGTAACACCCAACCTGGAAGGACCAAGCCTTCCGGACGCTAGTGGACTGACTCAGTGAGGCAGCTACAATTGAGACTTAGAGTCTCAGGTTTCTGTTTGTTTCGTTTAGCCAATGAGAATTGCTTCTCTGCTGCTTGGCTAAGATCACATGTTTAGCCAGTGAGTTACCATGAAGTGTCTGCTGTATTCAGGCCTTACTTCCTCTGAAAACAGAGATTATAGTGCCTCATCTGATATTCTCTGGGATTATTACTGCTAATAAGTCTTCGTTGGTGAAATCAAATAGCCACGCCTTCTCATTGTTAGAAAAGCTTGAGGTTTGAGTCAGTTATTACCTATAGAATTCTGTCCACATTAGGCATATGGTAAAATTAAGTTCAAATTAAAAAGGTTTAAGTACAAAATAAAGTAAAAATGTAAGTCAGTCATTTACTGTAATTTATTGAACATTGGCTTGGGCTTTGGGGTTGGAGAGCTCAGTGGTGGTAGTGGACAAAGATTCTAATTTAGAGGAAATTCTTAGGAGCCACAAAGTTATATAAATGATTTTAGAAATATTTTATTGTATATCAAGAGTTATCTAATTCTCTATGATCCAGTAGAATTTTTAATAATAGAGTTGAATGTTCTTTATTTTTCTCATCAAAGTAAGGGAGATAAATACATTAAACTGTTAATATGTACTGCTAATTTGCACATGAATAGGACTCTGCATTAGAAAGATGCTTCTAGTTAGTGGCTTACCAGAGAATAATTTGTGGTAGGATCCCTGATCTCGTCTCTGCCCTCATTTGAGATTTGACTGTAGGTCTTCTTAAACTACAGGATGTGATGCAACAGGCCACCAATGCGATTCTCAGAGGTGGCACCATCCTGGCTCCCACTGTGTCTGCCAAAACCATTGCAGAGCAACTTGCTGAAAAGATCAATGCCAAGCTCAATTATGTGCCTTTGGAGAAACAAGAAGAGGAGAGACAGGATGGTGGACAAAATGAATCTTTTAAGAGATATGAGGAAGAATTAGAGATCAATGACTTCCCACAGGCAAGTAACAGTTTTAAGCCTTTTTTAAATGATGGAGTAAAAACTCTTGCTTCTTTAGGAGCAAAAATACCTTCTTTAAAACCTGTGAACATTTTAATAGCTACTTTACTTTTTATTTAGATGAGGGAGACAACAATAGAAATTTTATTTTTATGAATATATTCTAGTTACATTAGGATCTAAATGATTTTATGTGAAAGTGTTAATTATATTCTTAATATTGACCATAATATTATTTAACCAACCTATTCTTTGTCCGTACGCCAGGTTTTTGTCCTTCCGTGAAGTGATTTTTTTCCTCCCACCCTTTCTTTCATAGACTGCTAGGTGGAAAGTTACCTCTAAGGAAGCTCTGCAGAGAATCAGTGAGTATTCTGAAGCCGCAATTACAATCAGAGGAACATATTTCCCTCCTGGCAAAGAACCTAAGGAAGGAGAGCGGAAAATTTACTTGGCAATTGAAAGTAAGTATTGTTGGTTCTGTTGCAGTCTTGAGTTAGGTCAGAGTTGATATATAGATGTAACAGGCACAGAGAGAATGTAAGGTTAGTTCTAGAGAGGATAAAAGTAAGGAACATGTATAAGAAAAAAATAGTTTTTCATGTATCATTTAAGGTCTTTATTTAGACATTCAGTACATATGGAAAGGTGACTGTATATGGAACTCTTTCAGTCTTGACAATTCAGTCAAATTAGAAAATCACTCTAAAAGAAAGATATTTTAAGGACTGATGTGTTTATGCTTTTAATAAGTAGAATATTCTGGTCAAAGTTTCGGTTAGAAAGTAAATCAGTATATTAGTTCACTTAATGAATGTTTATCCAAGCAAGTATTCCCTGTGTAATTATGGCCATAAAAGTTCTTGCATATCTTTAAAAAAAACAAGAAGAGGACAGAGAATACCATAACCCAAAGTATATAAGTAAGGTATTACATAGAGTGATCAGATTTGGGGTTTTTTTGTGTGTGTTTTGTTTTGTTTTCTTTTTACACTTTATTTATTTGAGAGAGTGTGTGTGTGTGTGAGAGAGAGTCAGAGACAGAGACAGAGGGGCAGAAGAAGAGGGAAAGGGAGAGAATCTCAAGCAGACTCCTTGCTGAGCATGGAACCTGACTGCAGGGTTAGACCTCATGAGCTGAGCCTAAACTAAGTTGGATGCTTAACTGAGTGAGCCTCCCAGCCACCCCAGTCAGATTTGCTTTTTAACTTTATTTCACACATTCATGAATGAGTTCAAAAGACTTTCCATTTTTATTTTCCCCCTAATGTATTATTCCACTGCATAATAGGACAACTTGCCTCCCTTCATTTATGTATCTGAATATCTTTGTAATAGACTTACAAGTGTAGACCCAGCCAGATCCACTTCATCAGTTTAATGAATTAAGTGTCTGTTGCGTACTGGTTTTGGAGCTGTGGAAAGGTTGGTCCTGTGTGTTCTGTAAGCTCAGAGTCTGCATCCATAGTGCTTTAAATGGCTTTGATGGCTCCAGAGGAGCCTCTCTCACATCCTGTATCATCTCAGGCACCGGCCGAGTTACGTTGAGGCGCACACATCACTTCTTTTTTTTTTTTTTTTAAAGATTTTATTTATTTGACAGAGATAGAGACAGCCAGCGAGAGAGGGAACACAAGCAGGGGGAGTGGGAGAGGAAGAAGCAGGCTCATAGCGGAGGAGCCTGATGTGGGGCTCGATCCCATAACGCCAGGATCACGCCCTGAGCTGAAGGCAGAAGCTTAACCGCTGTGCCACCCAGGCGCCCCGCACACATCACTTCTGACGAAGAAGCCTTACCTCACCCTCTTCACCGCTCTGTAGCTCTTTACCTGTTTGTCTTCACAGTAGTCATCACAGAAATTGTAGTATATTTTTACTTGTTGTGTCCCCTCCCCCCACTGGAGTTCTCTGGATGTAGTGATTTTATCATCTGCCCTATTCTCAGAGCAGAGGGGTAAACACTTGATAAATTTTCTGAGTAATGCATCTGATTAAGCCCTATAGTCACTTGTCTTCAGGATACAAAGTATTACTTGACAGGCATCTCCTCTATTTGATCTCTTTAAAGCTGCACTGTCCAAGAGAACACTCTGTGATGGCTATGGAGCACTCAAAATACGGCCAGTGTGACTGAAATTTGTAAATTTTATTTAATTTTTGTAAAGGAATTCATATTTGATTTTTTTATTTTTTTAAGTAATCTCTACACCCGTTGTGGGGCTCAAACTTACGACGATGAGATCAAGAGTCGCATGCTCTACTGACTGAGCCAGCCAGGAGCCCCAGTTTTTATTAATTTAAATTTAAATAGCCACATACATGGCTGGTGGCTACTGTAATGGTTAGCTTTTAAGTTTGTTGTTGGAAAGATCATTAGAAGGTATTTAGTTCCATTGAAAGTATATTGTAAATAAGGTTTGTCACTGTTAGTGACAGTGTTTTTTTGTTCTTGTTACATTTTGGCATTTCTTTGATTTTGTGAGGACTTTATAATTTTAGGTAAGTTCTTTCTGAATATAATGTACAGATGATCTGCTTACGTATTAGGAATTGATTTTTTCCTGGCCAAAACAAGGAATCTCATAAACGGCACTAAAAGTTAATTAGTGCTGTGCCTGTTTAGTCACTTTCCTTTGAATTGGTGACCTCAGTTATTTTTGTGTGGCATCTTAGCATTAAGATACAAGAAGAAAAACACATGTGTAGTGTGTATCCCATCTACCCCTAAGTAGAAATCATTTCCTGGCCAAAAGTGCAAGATAGGGTCAGAGTAAGTTAAGGCACTGAAGAGTGCTGTTGCCAAGATTATGCTGTTGGGTTTTTTTGTTGTTGTTGTTTTGTTTTTCTTTAGTAAGTATTTGCCTGGTTGCTATAAACTTTTGATTAGTTTCCGGAATTCTGGTACAGTTGATTTCAGGTTTTTGCAGATTTACTCACTTTTTGTCAGAGGACAGGCTTTCGGAGTTCCAGGCTCTGCCATTTTCACTGATGCACTCTCACGACTGGACCTTTAAAGTTACTGATGAATTGTGGCAATGGGGAAACTCAAATGCAGCCTTTTTATATGTTCCGTGTTATTGCCATTCTGCCATTATTTCATGCATATTTTAAAATGCATGCATATTTAAGATTCATGCATATTTTAAAATGGTGCACAAAGGATGTAGAGCTTGAACTAAGCAAATTCCATGTCTTTTTTTTGTGATTGTGACTTTTATTAAGTCAGGTTTTTAAGTGCATCCTTTTATGTGTCCTGAAAGACTTTTGTTCTGCCAGTGACTTTGTGTTTCTAAATCATGTGATACTCTTCCTTATTGTGTAGTAAAATGAGGATTGCTGGCACCTAGTTCTTCAAGGAGAGAAAATTACACTGACATCTTTCTGCGCTTGGAACTGGACAGGTCTCCCCTACTCCAGTGTCTTTAGGCCATACAGGATGGAGACACAGTGTCCTCCAGTAGAATCTGATGATAAAACCCTTGGTGTACATGCAGTCAGCCTTTTATTTTCAGCTTGAATATCATGGGGGCCATTTAAGCAAAACCAGTACTTTTAAATGCCTGCCTTAGAAAGAGGTAAATCAGAGATAACGATTGCTTGATTTGAAAAAGGATCCTCTGTGTAATTCTTGAATTTAAAAGTAATTATGTTTAGTATAGTATATCGAGGTTCATCTTACATAGAACTTTACCAGAACATACCTCCTCTACTGCCAAGTGAAGTGAGAAGCCCACAGCTTCTGCTTGACTTTTCCTTCCACTTAGAGTGCTTCTGGTCCTTTCTCTCCACTGTCAACTTGTACTTAGGAAATAATGTCTAATTTTTATAATCTAAATCAGCTTTCCCCCACGTATATAACAAGATAATCTTATCAAAAACGAATCTTTAGAATTCTAGAGCCAGGGATGCATGGGTGGCTCTGTCGGTTGAGCGTCTGCCTTCGGCTCAGGTCATGATCCTGGGGTCCGGGGATTGAGCCCTGCCCTGCTCAGCAGAGAGTCTGCTTCTCCCTCTCTCTCTGCTGCTCCCCTCGCTTGTACTCGCTGTCTCTCTCTCTCTCTCTGGTCTCATCTCAAATAAATAAATGAATAAAATCTAAAAAAAATTTAAAAAGTCTAGAGCCGTAGTGATGGTTAAGAACTGGAGATTAGTAGTTAAAATGATCCAAAGCTTTGAGATTTTCATAGAGGATTAGTTTTTTAAAGGATTTTTAGTTTTTGAAACTCCAGCCAAATCAGCTGAACTCTAATAGGACAAAAACAGGTGTTGGAAGGAGCCTAGTGTCATCTGTTTCTAGTTCTGTAATTGGAGGGACCCTACTGCCTGGCTCCTTGGAGGCTCTGTGTGGCTCAGCAGTTTCAGGCCTCCCACCAGGCAGCGGGAAGGAGAACAGGAAGGCCTTATGTGCCTAGCCATCCTGTATAATTTATAGCCTGTTTTGTGACCCTCTCTTTTTACTAGTGGAGAATCCCTTAAAAGCAGCCAGAGTTGTTTTAGGACCAATGAAAGGAAATGCCTCTTTTCCATGGCAGCTTATAAACATATGTAACCTATTACCTAAAGAAGCTTTATAAGTCAAAACTTTAAACTGGTCCAAATGGTCAGGCTCTAACTAAAGTAGGAAAATTACTCTTCTACTTTGATTTAGGTGAGAGTGTCATTTTCTTTCTTTTTAAAATAGCACAGAATATCAACAAGCTTCACACCAACTCATGCCAAGTAGCATATTTTCCTCCTGAATTTCATTTTGGTTGTAATTTTTAGTCTGGCTTCGCTCTTGGTTCTACCCTTTTGTTTACTTTCATCCACCTCTCTTCCAGCACCCACAGCTTTAAAATGTGTGGTTGCTGGCTGGTGGGGGTATGGGATTTAGATGAGATATGTGGCTGTGACTTCACAGCCATACTCCTGGCTCTTTCCTTCCCATTGTTAAACTGTTTCTTCTTCCTCCCCCCCTTGCTCTTTCTCCTCTCTTCCTTTTCCTTCTTCATCTCCTTTCCTTCCTGCCCTCCTCCCTTCCCTTGCTCCCCCTGGGATCAGAAAACGTCATTCACATCTAATAAGAAGGAATTCTTGTGGCTTGTTTTCCTCATTTTGTTTTCTTACATAGAATGATAAATACATAGCTTTCTGCATTGCATCCCTAGTTCTCATATTGTTTAACATTTCACTCCTACCCTAGTCCTTACTTTCTTGTCTGTTGGTCCAGCTCTTTAATTTTTATCAGTGTGCACTGTGCTACCTATCTCCTTTAATTTTTTTTAATTTTTATTTTACTTTATTTTGGATTTTTTTGAGAGAGAGGAAGGAGGGAGTGGTGGAGCAGAGGGGGAGAGAGAGAATCTTAAGCAATCTCCACACCCAGCGTAGAAGCTGACATGGGGCTGGATCTCACGACCTTAGATCATGACCTGAGCCTAAATCAAGAGTCAGATGCTTAATCGACTGAGCCACCCAGTTGTCACCTTTTTCTAACTTTTATTTATTTATTTTTATTACTATTTTTTTGGTGTGTGTTACCTATCTAGACTTACCTGGTCCCTGGCATTGTCCCTTGTCTTCAGATCCCTTCCCACTACCCTTCATGGTTCTCTCGTCTTTATGTCTCCTTTACTTCTGGTTCATATTTCCATTGGCCTGACATTTCCAACTGGATGTCACATGAGCCCTTCAACTACAGCAATCTCAGAATTGAATTTCATCTACCATCACTACTGATAATACCTGTTTTTCCTCTTGGATTCAGTATCTTCTTAATTACTTCTTACTTTATTTGCTTCTCATCTCTTAGCGACTGAACTCTGCCTGGAGAACTGAGGGAGGGGTTTTTGTAAGGAATGATATTTAGAAGTCATTCTGATAAACTACTTCCTACCTTTCCATTCTGTTGTAATATCTTTACAAGTTTGTTTTTCTAATAGTCTGCAAGATCATATAGAGCATGAATGAGTTGTTTGTATAATGAATCTCTCATTCTATATTATACATGGTGGGTACTTTCTTGAGTTGAAATAACTGTATGAATGAATGTCTCCAGACTGCCTCATCCTCTAGGCTATCTTGCTGTGTTCTTTTATCTTTTACACTCTTTTCCAACCACACTGTACTTCTCTTACTCTTCAGTAATTAAGCATGCCTTTTTTTTCCCCCCCAAGATTATTTATTTGAGAGAGAGAGGGCACGAGCAAGAGGAAGAAAGAGAGAGAGAAGAGGGAGAAAGAGAGGGAGAACCAGGCTCTCAACAGAGCAGGGAGCCCGATGCGGGGCTTGATCCCAGGACCCTGGGATCATGACCTGAGCTGAAGGCAGACACTTAACCAACTAAGCTGCCCAGGCGTCCCTAAACATGCCTTTCTTAATCTGTACCATTGCACATGGGATTCCCTTCCCAAAATATTCCATGGCATCTTTTCTCCTTCAACTTGGCTAGTCATCCACCTTAGGGAATATAATAAATGTCTGATAAATACTTGTTAAATAGATTGAACCAAGGAGTTTATATTTCTCTTCAACTTTTCTTAGTCTCTTTTGGACAAAGTGCTAATCTTCTTTTCTTTGCTCTTTTTAATCATACCAAGAACTCTTTTTTTTTTTTTAATATTTATTTATTTGAGAGCGAGCATGAGTGGGAGGGGCAGAGAGAGAGGGAGAGACTCCCTGCTGAGTGTGGAGCAGGCCAAGGGGCTCGATCTCGTGACCCTGAGATCATGACCTGAATCGAAACAGGAGTTGGATACTTAATCGACTGTGTGACCCAGGAGCCCCCCCCCCCACAAGAACTCTTAACACTACATGTAATGTGATGTCATTGGTTACATTTGAAACTCTTAAAGTAATCAGAATAATAAGCAGCCATTATATAATGTGGATGATGTTCCACCAGGTTCTGAAAGGCTATCTTGGCAGGCAGTACAGTGTTTCTCAAAGTCATCTACAGGAACTCCTGCTGGATCTCCATGACACGGATAAACATCCAGTGTAATTCTAGCATATGAATAACGTTTTCCTCTTGCCCACCAGGTGCCAATGAACTGGCTGTGCAGAAAGCAAAGGCAGAAATCACCAGGCTTATAAAAGAAGAACTGATTCGGCTGGTGAGTGAAAACCTCAAAGACTTCTTTGTTTTAGTAAATATTTTATTGAACTATAATATAAATTCAGAAAACTACACAAGTCATAAACCTATAGCTTGGTGAAGTTTCACAAAGGAAGCACACTGATGTCATCACTGCCCAGATCAAGAAACAGAGTACAATACCAGCATTCCAGAAGCTCCTCGCATGCTCCTCCTGTCACTATTCATCTCCCCCAAATGTAACAGTGTTCTTTTAACGTGGTAGATTATTTGCACCTATTTTTGAACTCCATATAAGTGGGATCAATTGCTATGTACTCTTTTGTATCTAATTTCTTTGACTCAGCATTACTTGGAGGAAATCCATGTTGTTGCATGTAGCACTCATTGTCTTTCATGGCTGTGTAAGTATTTAATTTGTGAATATACCCACAAATTATGTATTGGACTTTAGTAGGACTATTTTACCTTTTGTTTTTATGAATAATACTTCTCTGAGCATTCATTCATTCATTTATTCATTCATTTAATTATTTATTTGAGAGAGGGAGAGTGCCGGAGGCGGGGTAGGGGGAAAGGGAGGGAGAGTTTTAAGCCAACTCCATGCTGAGCGTGGGGTGATGTAAGCCTTGGATCTCACAACCCTGAGATCACGACCTGAGCTGAAACCAAGAGTCGGATGCTTAACCAGCTGAGTCACCCAGGCCACCCTTCTCTGAGAATTCTTTCATGTCTCTTTTGTACATATCAGTGTGCTTTTCTCTTGGGGTATGTACGTTGGAGTTAAAACGTATTGGAATTGCAAATTATTGTGCAGATGTAGTTATCTTTATGTAAGTTTTGCTAAATAATTTCCAAAGAGGTTATGCTGTGGAAAAGGCATCCTTTTATAGACCACCTTCCCAAAGAAGGTGAACACGTCCCTGTGTCTTTTTTCTTTTTGTTAAGATGTATTTATTTACTTTAGAGAAAATGCACACGAGCTGGAGAGGGGCAGAGGGAGAGAAGCAGCTCCCAGCTGAGTGCAAAGCCAGCCTTGGGGCTCAATCCCACAACCCTGAGATCATGACCTGAGCTGAAATCAAGAGTCCAGATGCTTGGGGCGCCTGGGTGGCTCAGTCGTTAAGCATCTGCCTTTGGCTCAGGGCGTGATCCCGGAGTCCTGGGATCGAGCCCCATATCGGACTCCTCTGCTATGAGCCTGCTTCTTCCTCTCCCACTCCCCCTGCCTGTGTTCCCTCTCTCGCTGGCTGTCTCTCTCTCCATCAAATAAATAAATAAAATCTTAAAAAAAAAAGGAGTCCAGATGCTTAACCAACTGAGCCACCCAGTCGCCCCCATCCCTGTGTCTTTAGTGCCAGTTGAAGCTTGTAAACTCCCTATAATGTGTATACTGGGTGAGGGGCCTTTGAAAGGACAGTTTGTCCTTTCTCTACAAATGTGTTTGTTTTTTTTAAAGATTTTATTTATTTATTTGACAGAGACAGCCAGTGAGAGAGAGAACACAAGCAGGGGGAGTGGGAGAGGAAGAAGCAGGCTCCTAGCGGAGGAGCCTGATGTGGGGCTCGATCCCATAACGCTGGGATCACGCCCTGAGCCGAAGGCAGACGCTTAACGACTGCGCTGCCCAGGTGCCCCTACAAATGTATTTTTGAGGGCTTTTCTAAAATTCCCCTTAGCTACACAAAACAGGAAGGAAGAAGAAAAGCCTTTTTTTTTTTTTTTTTTTTTAAATATCCTTTAAATCAAGGGCTTGTAAGACTATTTCACGAAGGAGTGATAGAGAAGGAACCTTGATGCTACCACCATGTGTGGGTTCAAAACTGTCCAGGAGTAGTCACGTGAACACACACAGATGACTGGTTATTGAAGTTTTTTCTTCCTCAGTATAATAATACTAACATTTTCTGTTAAATATTTGATAATGCTATCAGTTTGGAAAGGAAATGTCTTTGACATGTATTTCTTTTTCTTTTTTTTTTCCTTTGCTTTTTCTGACTACGTATCTTTTTTTTTCTCTTACAGCAAAATTCATACCAACCAACAAATAAAGGAAGATACAAAGTCTTATAAAATATCTGGAAAAAACTTTTTACTTGTGCTGGTTTGTGACACATGTGGCAGTTGTTGTCTCCAGTTTACAATATATTGTAAATTAAGATTTTTAAAATTCTGTCTTGCTGATTTTTTTTAAATATATGAAACCAGTATTTGGTAAAGAAATCTTCTTTCAGTAAGTACCACCAGAATTATCAAACTGTATTTAAAGCAGGCCTGTTTTCAGCATATGATGTTCTTTAATGTAAACTTTAAATATCAATATTTTAAATATCTGGATAATACTCCAGAAGTTTAAAAAAATGGAAATATTTGGACTTTTGACAATAATTGACAATAATAAAGCATACAAGTCACTAAGGGGCTCTTCACCATATCCTCTTGAAATGAAATAGTGATCATCTCCTCAAAAAAAGGTAAAATTCTTTAATTTTCTGTCGTGTCCCGTCCCTCCCGCCCCGCACCTCAAGCTTAAATCTTACTTGACTCAGTGGAACAATATGAACTGGATTTAAGAATGTTATAATAGAATTTTTACAAAATGTTTCAGTTTTTGTTTCAATTTTTATCATCAAAAATGGGCAATAGGTGGACTGCTTTTTGGTTTTGTAAAATTAAAGATTTTAGTATAAGAGTTTTTTGCATTTCTTTACACTGCAAAGAGTTTTAGTATTTACTCCTTTTAGGTTCTCCTCACAACCTCTAGCTCTATGTCTAGCTACTAAATCTTTTTTAATCTTCCTTAAAAGAAAGTGATTTGTAGCGTATAAATATTAATGTTTCCTTTTTCCCCTGAAAGTGTTCATACATCTGTACATAAAAACACACTACTAATTTTAATCCACATTTTGTCCAGGATTATTGAGTAGGTTATGAATTTTCTTTCTTAAAAATTTTCAAGCATAATGGTACCTGTGTTGTAGACTTAGATTTAAGCATCTCTCAGTGAAATTTAGCTCACAAGAAGTCATAAATTAATTTTTGACCCCTCAGATACATTTCCTGAATATTCTAATTTAAATTGTTATAATTGGATCACCCAATATTCTTTTCAAGACTCCTGGTGTATTAGAACTTTGTGGTGTTGTCACTTCTTGAAAAAAGAAAATTTCCAGGAATTAAATAGATATATTTCTTAAATTAAGAGAAACAGAAGTTTCCGAATATTCTTGACTTGAGGTTTTTTTAAAAAGAAGAAAATAAAGTATACTAAAATCATATTAATAGTACATTAAGTGGTTAAAATGACAAAGGGTATCAATCATTTCTTCAATATAGTTATTCTTACTGAAAAACTAAGATGGATATAACTGGGAAATATTCTTCGATCCCTTCCATATCTACTTTCTTTTCTTAGAAGAAGAAAACAGACAAGACACATGTAACAAGAGAACCAAATAAACCATTTACTCTAAAATGCAGGCATCTTGGGCTTCTTTTCCTTTCCTTTTATTTATTTGCTTATTTTTATTACCTAGTGATAGTTTGTTTCTTTTGATAGAATATGTGGCAGTCTCACATTGGTGACAATTGGTGCTTCCTTCAGTCTCCTGGATCACTTTGAGATTCAGAGTTTTACATCATTTTAGCATTACTACCTTTATGTTTGTATATCTAGTTGTAACAAACCACTGATAGTATTTTGTCCTAAAGTGAAACACGTTTCTCTGTTACAACATTTTTTAGTGTCACACTGACTCTTTGATTTTTAAAATCGGAATGATGTACAGACTAAATTGTTTTTTAATGCAATATCAGTATTTGCTCATGTTTTCTAAATTCCTTATAAAATAAAGTTAATTCAGCCTACACTTTCCTAAAATTATCTCTGCTGAAATGTTTTATGCTGTTGCTCTAATTTTGTTTACCTTGGTAGGCATGCGAGAGAAGTATTATACTCTCTGTATCTTTATTAAAAATTCCAGCAACCCCACTACCCAGAATATACAGTTCTATCCAAAAATATCTTCCTGAAGAAGCGTCTTAGTCTTAGATTGTGTTTGTATTTGGCATAAGACAGGTGATAAGTGAAATAATAATTCATGTGCTAGTTGGCATTTTGCCACAGTGCACTCGTTTTACAAAATGGAAGTATAGAATTTAACAATGATGGCTAAGTTCTTTCCAAGTCATTGTAGACACTTTATTATTTGATATGTTTCGTGTCTTATCAGCCTCGTTGGTGTACAGATGGTGGTCAGCTGGGAGTCACAGTGCACGTAAGACTGCAGTCCTTCCTCTGGGGCAGGCAGCCCTGACATGTGAAGTTGTTTGTTTGAGCAGAACTAGTTCTTGAGTACCTGGGATTTATAAATCCTGTAAAGCCAGCTGTGGGATCTGTTTCTAAATAGCATATCAGCACTGTAAGGGTCACAAGCTAGAAAGCAAAACCTCCAGCGTTATAACTTAGCTATGTGTGAGCTCTTTTCCCTATGGAGCCTTCCTTTCCTTTATAAAACTATCAGCTAAGGTCCTTAAGTGACAGATAACATAGTGCTTAAGATGGGAGCTAGGAGGAAAATGGTAGTTGAATTCTAGGGTAAAAAGCTACACTTTGTTTAGTAAAATGTTCTGTTTTGGTGTTTTATTGGTGATGGATGCTAAGCTCTTAGCAAGAGTTCTAAGTAGCTATCCCAGAGTGATCCTTGAGATCAGACGCTTCCTCTTAGATTTGAGCTACTACTTCTTCACAATTTGGTACATGCTTCTGGCGTGAAAAGCTGAAGTTAAGGTGGGTGTGTAAATATAAAGACAAATAGTGAATGAATATGTGTGGAGGGGTAGAGGGGATGTCTTATCTTTTTGTTCACTTTAGGTGATATAATCATCAGAAAACCTTAATAAAATCTCACTTGAGTGGGCTCTTTGGCTTGGCAATATAATCAACATCTTACTGCTTAACGTTAGCCAAGTTCTTCAGAGCTGAAGATGGCTACATTTCCCTCTCTAAAGATCCCCTGCTGTTTTCAATTGCAGGTATTTGAAGGTCTTCCCCCCCCCCCTCCTGTAGCAACTTAAAATTTTCTTCAGTCAGGAATCCAAAGTAGAAATGTGAAGAAAAATTGTAAACATTTTCTTTGTAAAATCCCCCACAATATCAGTGATCTCACCTTCCTAATGCCTTCTGGCTTAGCTGGTATTTGTGTATTTGTAAGTGCATACTATCAAATCACATGACTGGGAAGGAATTTACTTTTTTTTTGTTTTTTAAGATTTTATTTTTAAATAATCTCTCCACCCAGTGTGGGGCTCAAATTCACAACCCTGAGATCAAGAGTTGTATGCTCCACTGACTGAGCCAGCCAGGCGCCCTGAGGAATTTACTTTTGATTATTTTTCTTGACCTTATTCTCTTCCAAATATGGCTTCAGCTTATAGAAGTTCATGATTTTGGAGCTCTACCCTTTCAAAAGAAATTCTAACTTTGCATTAATCTTGGGGAGGAAAAAAAAGTGTGAAATAAAAAAATAAAGTTTTAACGACCCTTTGGAAATCTGGAGCTCAGAGTTACCCTTTCAGATATTATTAGGATTACTGTAAAAGCTAAAGTTTCAGAATGAAAAAATTCCTAACCATTTTTAATATATGGAAATACATGATAGTTCATGTTTTGAATATTAGACCCTTTTCACAGTTTTACCTATTATGGAATAAAGAATATGTGAGGATTCAGTGTGAAAAATGGGCCACAGAAGAAGCATATCATTTAAACTTGGCACTTGGTAGTAGATGGATTTCTAGCAGCTTACCAACTCCAGGCACTTCTTAGCAGCCTTGGATTTAACGTGTCTGTAGCCTTTATTTCTGAATTCCTAGTAGGCTCTCAGGTGCCTGGTCCTGCAGTTCAGGGATCCTTGAAGGCATTATTTTCTCTCTCTACTTTTGCCTATGGAAGTCTTCTGAAAGCTTAAACCCCCAGAACTGTATTGTTGACTTTCGCAAAAAGAGTCCTTTTTATCTCCCAAGGCAGCCCAGGGCCCAAATTACGGATTTGGAAAGCTTGATGGAGAGCAGGGAAGTGAATGCCTGGGAATTCCAAAGAGAACGCAAGTTCGTCTAAATTTTTAGGGGTCTAGTGGTACTATTTAAGTATCAGGTGGTAATGATTCTGTGATACACATTCAAAAACTATCGATAATGTTCACTTTCTTTTGTTCTTGGATTTTGACTGCCTGTGATCTAACGTTAGTGTTCTCCAGAGTGGGGCACATGTATAGTAAGCCATATGGAAAGCAGGAAGAAAATACTAGAGCTGTTTCTGTTACTTTTTCAATCTCATCCTTTTTTTTTTTTTTAATTATTTTAGAGAGAGAGTGCATGTATGTGTGAGCTGGGGGAGGGGCCAAGAGAGGGGAGAATCCTCAAGCAGACTCCCTGCTGAGCACAGAGCCAATCCCAGGACCCTGAGATCAAGAGCCAGATGCCCATCCGACTGAGCCACCCAGGCGCCCCCATCCTTTAAATTTTTTTTTTTTAGTAGCTTTTATAATACGTTGTTTCATGATATGTTGTATTTAAATATAGTGGTTGCAATATTGGTAAAACAGTTCATGCACATAATTATAAATAAACTTACTATATTGGGGGGTAATGGAACAACCTTAGGTTGTTTAAATGCTTTAAAATGTTTGCTTTTTTATATGTAAATGGATGTATTAATACCTATCTTTGGGTTGTTGTGAGGATGAGGTGATATAGAACATTTAAAGCATGTAAAGATAGTGCCTGGCATAAGGTAACCATCCAATAAGTATCAGTACTGTTATCATTACAATGGGTGTGGGTTTTCTCATGCTCTCTTTCCATATTGCTGTTATTTTCAATATTGCTATAAGCTGTATATCTAGTGAGGACAGTCCATGGCTACTGATAAACTAAAATCTAGAAAGTGAGATTCATTTTTTCTGTGTATCTTTCAGTTCAAGTGAAAGTATTTAGGAACACTTGTTGCCACAGTTCAAAGGTCTCTAGAGGCAGCCAGCTCCTGGCTCTAGACAAATACTCCTTTTATGGCCTTCCTTTTGCATGTGTACAATCACCATTTATCATTCAAAAATCTTACTAGCTCATCGTCTTTCTATCTGATCTGGCCGGTCTGGAGCCAGGCTGAAGCTGTTGGCGAAGGAATGAAGAATGTTGGATTGAGTCCAAATTGTATTTCAAGGGTATACACTTTTGAAGAAGAAGTGGTTGTAAGTCAGAGTGTGACATTTAAAAGTGTGCTCTTGTTGCACATGAAGTGATGATAAATGGCTCTGCTCTTGAAAAAGCCTCTACGTTCAGGACTAGTTGTACGTTTTATCTGTGTGTACTATAGCACCTCATTAAGGCCAACCTGAGATGATCTCAGGACACAACAGATTACTGCATTAACACTGTATTCTGATTATCGACTTGAGTTTTCGTCTACCTCACCAGGATGTAAAGTCCCTGAGGTCAATGTTAAAGTCAGTGCTGTATCCCCAGGACTTTGCATTCACTAAAATATGTTGAATTGACTAGTTGCTTGTCCATAGTCATATAGCTAATAAGTGATAGACTTAGATTTAAATCCACCTCTATCTTTACCCATTAGCTCATTTAATTTCTTATCCCTGCAAGGAGGACATTGTCTTCATTTCACACATATGGAAGCTTCGGAAAGAACAGTGACTTGCCCAAGGTACAATAGGAGACAAATGGCAGAGAGGCGTTCAAACCCAGGCAAGTGTGACTTCATCTGTTATTCTGGCCACCTCTCCATTGGGCCTGCAAATCATGGGACTCTATTAGGGCAAAAGTTTGTTTCTTAAGTGGTTTTATGTACAAATACCATTTCAGACAAAAATAGAGAGTTACGGATCTGGAATAGTGGTATGGGAGTGCTACAGTGTATTTTTGAATTCCACTTCAAGAATATAAAAGAGGACTTGAGTAGAGAAAACCTGTTTTAACATTTTTTGGAAGGGTACTTAATATATCCTTAAATCTGTGTACCTATTTTAGCTGTCTTCTACATTGGTATTTTCCCTTTATCTATGAACAATACTGTTATAATCAGTTCTGCTTTGTAGTATGTTATAGAAATAATGAGTCAGAATATTTAGAATCTTGTTAGGGAACTATGCCTGCCAGAAAATGAGTGGGCTAGCTTCTTTTATGTACTGTATTTGGTTTTCCGGTTGCTCCTGTCTTCCTACTGGCAGCAGTGCCTGGACAAGTGCTGTGCTCAAGGCAGAGCTCAGTGCTAAGAATTACCTCTTCAGGCAGTCTTCACTGCGTAGGCAACAAGGAGAAACACCGCCCCTAGCCTCTTAGCACTACCTAATAAATTGTCTTCTTGGCAGCTTTCCTAATTCTGGATCCTATCCTTTCTGCCATATTCGAATTCACAGCGGGAAGAACTGGGGAAACTAGTCCCTTCTGGTGAGTGGCTTGTATGGGGTGACTGACAGGCTAGAAATTTCACAATAACTACATAAAGGGGAGGGGGGGATTTTGTAAGCAAACTACTTATAGTCCCATCCTTTCTTCTGGCGGTGTAATGAATATGGCAATTCTGAGGTCATGAGTATAAAAACTTTAAAAATTATAGCATGTCCCACAAAATGCGGCTTTTCATTATCACATGATCCTAGGCTTGACGGTCCAAACGCCTTAAATTATTAGAATAATCCCCATTTTGTTCGCAGGTGGAGGTCTCATCTACCTGTTCATAACCAGTAAAGGGCAGAGGCTGAGTCCTTTAAACATGCTTTGGAAAACATCTGACACAATTAGGCATTAATCTTTACCAACAGCGATTAAAGGCACACTTTCTGGAACCAGACAGCTGGATTCAGATCATGACTCCCATCACATTAGTTCTGTAGTCTGAGAAATGGGGTCAAGTAAGAGTTCCAACATCACAAAATCAGGGTGAAAATCATTCCTGCGGAGAAGCCACGCCCCTTCCGGTGGGTCTCCGGCCCATCTGCAGTTTACGGTCTGCACCACAGCCTGAGTGGCACGGGCCTAAGCCCCGCCCCCTGCCCGTCCCCACGAAGCGCAAGCGCAGCCTGGTTCCGGCGACTACCCTCCCCAGGCTTGCGTGCTGGTTGTCGGCGGGAGATTGGGTCTCGCGATGTGCGTGTGCGTGTGCGTGTGCGTGCGCGGTCCTTGCGAGCTCGCGCACGCCTCCCCTCGCAGTACTGGGCTGTGGCGGCCTCTTCCTCTTGCGTTTGGGGCAGGACCCTGAGCGGTTCCAGCGGCGAGAGCTAAGAGTCAACGTCCACTTCGCCGCCACCGCCCTCGCTGCCTGCCCCTCTGACTTGGGCTCTTCGCGCGGTGCCGAGGGGACGAGCTGGGAGGGGAGCGGCGCCGGCGTGAGGTTCCCAGCTGATGGGCAACCCCTGGGCGCGCTGAGGGGCCGGGCTACCAGCGGCTGAGGTAGGTGGGCGCGCGGGGGTTTGTCAGTCTGGCTCCCAGCAGAGTCGGGGCGGCGGGAGCTCGTGGAGAAGGCGAGGAGGCGGCGAGAACGGGGGCCCACCTTGCCGGTGCGAAGAGGTCTCGGACCCATGCCTGAGGAGGGGCTCTGGCCCAGCCCGAGCGAGAGGAGGGGCCCCGGACGTAGCCTGCTCGTCCCTCGGCGTGGAGCCATTATTGGGGGGAAATGCCTGCTGCGGCGGGGGGGGAGGAGAGGGGTCACCCTTTCTTTCCTTTGAGAGGTCAAAATTAGCAGTGCTCCCTGTCCGCCGTTAAATTAAAGTCTGCCGACTTGGAGATGGACGTCTAGATAGAGTGGCCTGTGGACTTCTGCAGCTTGCAGAACTCCCAAGTGCACGAATAGCGGGCTATGAATTTTGGTTGTTGCAGGGTACACGACTCTTTCTTCGGTGTGGGCGTGTATCTTCTACAAAGTTGTTATTGTTAATGCATTAATAATCGCTTTGGGTTACAACAGGTATTACATTTCTAAACGCCTCTAGTCAAATAAGGATTCTGGGACGGGGGAAACTGCGCCGTGGGGCACAATTAAGGGGTAGAAAGAAGACAAAGAAGGCCGTTATTTATGATCTGTCCTGGTATCAAAACTTTCCGTGGTGGGACAGGATGCATGGCTTTTGGCATTTGTTTTGGCTTTTGCTGAATAGACTGAGTGATGTGGGTCACAAATGGATTTTCATTTAGAATTATAAAAACATATATGATTCTATATAATCGTTACAACCCAAATGACCCGAACTGGATCTCTGAGAATTATGTGTTTGATCTTTGGAAGAGAGCAGAACTTGGATTTCTTGAAAGGAAGATTTTCTCCATGTTTAGAAAGCTTCAGGAATGCTTTGTGAAGTTACTGAAAATAGTTACAGTTCTTTATGTTGGCAAAATGAGTACCACATTCAAGAAAAGGAAAAAAAAATATTTCATGAAGAACGGCTCACCCAGGGACTTTCGGGTTTAAATAGAGTAAAACAGCTTCAAGGATAGAAGTTTTAGTGTGTGCTTTTTTTTTTTCCTTAAAAATTTAATTATTTGTTTTAGGGGGGAGGGGCAGAGGGGGAGAGACTCCCAAGCGGACTACCCGCTGAGTTTGGAGCCGGATGCGGGGGCTCAATCCCACGACCCAAGCGGAAATCAAAAGCCAGTTTCTCAACCTACTGAGCTTCTCAGGCGCCCCAGTGTGTGCTTTAAAAAATTCTAATTTAGTCATAGTTAAAATGCATAGAAGCTCTTAGTTGACTCCCTTATACTCAGTGAACCATTTTTAAAGGTAATTAACCTTTGGTAGGCTACACATTCTGTTCTGTAACTCTTGGCTTTCTTTCAGTCCAAACTTTATAGAAATGTATTCATTCTGACTCTTAAGAAATGTGGCCTGCGTACTTTCATTGAACTCTGTAGTATATTATGGGAAGAGTCTTAGAAGAAAGAGCAGTATGCCGCCAAGCATACTCCTGAAGTAGGAGACATTATTAAGTATAGGATTAATTAATGCTTGTATATATAAATACTGCTTACAAACATATATATCCTCTGTGTGTGTGTGTGTCGATGATGATGCACAAAAGGATCTAATGCTGTTGATTCCCATCTTAAAATCCCGAAGTAGAAAGGATGGGTTTTAGCTCTGTTTTCTTTTTAGTTAACTATATCAGTAACTATCCTAGTAAATTAATTCCTTTTCCAACTTTTTTTTTTTTTTTTTTTAAGAGAGAGTTCAGGCTGTGTGTGAGCAGAGTGGGGAGGGGCAAAGGGAGAGAGAATCTTGAGCAGCCTCCACACCCAACTTGAAGCCCCACGGGGGGCTCTATCTCACGACCCTGAGATAATGACCCTAGCAAAATCAAGAGTGGGACACTTAACCAACAGAGCCACCCAGGCGCCCCTCTTTTCCAGTTTCTTAATCAGTTATTGAGTAAGCAGAATACTGATTTTTTTTTATGGTAGCAGGGAAGGAAAACATAGAACATATAGAAGACTTGCTCTTAGAAGTGTTCTTTAGGTCATTGTCTCATTGTTTTTCCATTGGAATAAACAAGTTTACTCCTGTTATGTGTCCTAGTGCTTAGAATACTGTTTTGCATGGACTTGGCTCTCAATAAATGTGAGCCGTATCAGAAGTAAATTAACATAATACAAACCAAATACCTAAATTCCTGGAGAAGATTAAAGGAATTGGTGAGGGGTGCTTTTTTTTTTTTTTTTTAATTACAGGTCTACTTTTTAAATAGTGTATTTTTTTTTTTTCAGTGTTTGTTGGTATCTGAGTAGAAGATACATGGCAGCATCTTGCCTTTAAAAGCCTAATATAACGAATGTAAGCTGCCTCTGTTTCCTGAGTGCCAATATACGGTGAATGTTCTGATAAATTAAGGGGAAGTAAAGTTAAGGGAAGGTCCAGAGGAAAGCTTTTGGTAAATTAATGATAGGAACTTAAAAGGCATGAAATGTAAAGCATTGAAATAGACAGTAGGAAGAAACATTTTCTTCCTTTATGGTCATTGCTGGTTGTGGAACGGAACTTGTACCTTTCTCTTTTTACTAGAGCTTTCCTTGCAGCAGGGTGATTTCTGAATGATAAAATTGAAAAGAGAGTCACTTTTTCTCTTAAAATCTTCTCAGAGGTCTGTGTTTCTCTGTTTTTGCATGTGGTCTCTAGTCCAGCTTTATTGGCAATAGACTAGTATTTTGATTCCTGTTTAATTCCTGTTTATATGTCTCAATTAGTTTATAACTTGAAGGGGAAAGGAATGTGGTTAGTCCCTTCACAAATTCCAACATTAGCTTTTCTTCAGTTTGGAAAACAAATCTGTTTGACTTTGTAGATGTTATCAACAGGAAGATTTTGTGAATATTTGGAGAGGTAGGAGCGAAAGAGGTGACTAAAAACCAGGAATATTTTAAAGTGGGTCTTATGTTTTCATTTTGGTATAGCTGAGTCATTCTCGTGGTAGAGGGGTGAGTTTTGCTCCCCCCCCTCCGGAATATTTGGCGATGTATGGAGAAACTTTAGGTTGTCAAATTGGGAGGGAGAAGAAGAGAGTGTAGCTACTGACATCCAATGGGTAGAGGCTAGGGATGCTCCTAAGGCATCTTAAAATACACAGGACCCCCCTCCCCAAGAACTATCTGATTGAAATGACAGTGCTATTATTGAGAAACCCTGATGTAGTTGTATACTATGCTGAAATTGTTGGTTCTGATGTCAGATGACCTGAATTCCTATTTGGCTTTACCATTTCCTAATGTGTGACCTTGGCAAATTGCTAAAAATCCCTCTGTTTCTGTAAAATAGGGCCAATAGTAGTATGTTCATCATAGCGTCCTGTGGATTAAATCAGATAGTGTGCAAAGTGCCAAGCTTATTACCTGGCACATAGAAAATGTTCAAAAACTGTTAACTTTCAGCTAATATTACTACATTTGGAACACATCTTGATCTGTCTTTATTTCTGAGCTGAAATTAGAATTTGAGCTGGTGAAGTGATAATCATAACCTATTTTTTTATTATATCCTTGAGGATTGAGCAAAGAATTACTCCTTTTAATATTTGTGTTAACTCATTTAACTTGTTTTATGTTCTCAAGTCTGTAAGGCTTCTGCCATAAACAAGTAGCTTGTCATTGTAGATATTCTTCCTTAATAGTTAAGACTTTAAGCCAGCTGGCAAATAGCTCTGTATCTGTTGATTTTTAGGAAATGTTTAGTAATTTAACAGAAATCAAGTCTGTGACTTGTTTCCCATTTCCTTTTGCCTTTATAACTGAGGTTTTGGTGCAATTTTACATGTATGATGTAGGCAAACATTAACAGCTTAGGGGCTGGATTTTATACCTGTACCTGTTTTTCTAAATCTGAATTGGAACCCATATCTTTATTTTTCTTACCTTATTGGAATATAATGCTTTAGTTTCACTACATTCATTTTCTGGGGCGCCTGGGTGGCTCAGTCAGTTAAATGTCTGCCTTTGGCTTGGGTCATGATCCCGGGGTCCTGGGATCAGCCCCTCATTGGGCTCCCTGCTCAGTGGGGAGTCTACCTCTCCCTCTCCTTCTGCCTCTCCCCCAGCTCATGCTCTCTGTCTCAAATAAATAAAATCTTTAAAAAAAATAAACTCATTTTCTGTGTGTCTAAATGATATAGCTTTTTAGGGCTGGCCTGTTATGGTAGAGGTTGTAATACATACTTTTTAAAGAAAAAATCATGGGATGTCTTCACAGACAAAACAGAGACTGGACTTTGTTAATTGTCACAGGAGTCTTTTAAGGGAAGACGATCCACATATATTTATAATCAGGAAGAAATTATGCATTCACCTTTTTGTCTTGATAATCACACCTTCAAAATAGGAAGTATTTTATTATGATTGTTACCCATATTTTTGTAGTGTAATTCTCAGTTGTGTAAATGTTGGTTCATTTTAGCTAATGGAAACCTTTTTTCACCCTTTATATTAGTACTTCCTCCTGTGTGGATAATTTGGGTTAAAAGTTTTTGTTCCTTGTTTTTTGAGGTTGGTTGTTTTTTATAGATTAGTTAATTTAAAGGGAGTCAGTACCTTGAGAAATTGTGTTCCTTGCTTGGCACATTCCATGTTTTGTAAAGTGTAGCATACACTGAGGATCCCCCCCCCCTTTTTTTTAAGATCTGTTTATTTTAACAGGCGAGAGAGCGAGAGCGCATGCGCGAGTGGGGGAAGGAGCAGAGGGAAAGAATCTTCAACCAGACTCCCTGCTGAGCACAATTCCTGAAGCAGGGCTCTATCTCACGACCTATGAGATCATGACCTGAGCTGAAACTAAGAGTCCGATGCTTAACTGACAGAGCCACCCAGGCACCCCTACACTGAGGATTCTATATCAATAATAAATTATAGTAAGGAGGAAGTGTCCACCTTGTGGCAACTGTGGCCAGATCAGAAGTGTATATGTGAGAAATAAAAGGCCAAAAGAAGACATTCTAAGAATGTTTAATAAGCAAATGGAAAAAAAAAAAGAATAATATTAGTAAGAGTCCTTGTGTTTGTTGTTATCCTTTTAGGGTTTCATAATCTAGAAGAAAAGAACCTATAAAATGTAACAGATTTATTCTCTACTTATCCACTTTTCCTGTTCCTAAGCAGAGAACATTATGGCTACTAATGCAGTATTATAGTTATCTTGCATGACTGATGTCCATACCCTTGATTAAGTTGAGGAAAAACAAGTATCTTTGAATCTGCTGATGTCTGTTTGTTTATAAGTGGTCTGGAGTCCTGCCTGTCAGCCTAATTTTAGGTAGCCTGCATAGTTTTCAGAAGACAGGCTATTTTCCCACTGAATACTGTCATACAGGTATATATTTGTATATGTGTATTTATGCATATTTGTCTTTTATTTTTGGTAGAAAATGATGCATCCTGTTGCCAGCAGTAATCCGGCTTTCTGTGGGCCTGGCAAGCCTTCCTGCCTCAATGAAGATGCCATGAGAGCTGCTGATCAGTTTGACATATATTCCTCCCAGCAGAGCAAATATAGCCACACAGTCAGCCACAAACCAATGGCTTGTCAGAGGCAAGACCCATTAAATGAAACACACTTGCAGACTACAAGTAGCAGAAGTCTAGAGATAAAAGATGAACTAAAGAAAAAGAAAAATCTCAATCGATCCGGTAAACGTGGCCGACCTTCAGGAACCACCAAATCCGCAGGATACCGTACCAGCACGGGCCGACCCCTGGGAACCACCAAAGCAGCTGGATTTAAGACAAGTCCAGGCAGACCTTTGGGTACAACTAAAGCTGCGGGATACAAAGTCAGTCCAGGGAGACCTCCAGGTAGCATTAAAGCTCTATCCCGTCTCGCCGATCTTGGTTATGGCTGTGGCACCGCTGCTTTTCCTTACCCTATGATGCATGGCAGAGCAGTTCATGGGGTAGAGGAAACCAGCAGCGAAGTCAAGCCACCCAATGAGTGAATGAGGCAGGAAGGGAGGGCCAGGTTTAGAAGGTATATTGTGAATAATCCCAAAGCTTCTTGGTTTTATTTTGACATACACGATTTTATGGCCTGGGCTTTCCAAATTTGTTTTCCTGTTTGATTTGTTTTCCTGCTTTTGCTCAGAAACTGCCATATGCTGACAGATGCACTCAGGGCATGAGCAGTGGCATTGTATTTGTATATAGGTTCAAGTGTAATACCTAACTAAGTCATTTTTGTTTTTCCTTTAGAGTTCTGGTTGTGTCTCATATTTCATTACTCCTTTTGGGCCATTCTTAATAGATGCTTTATGTGCTAAACAACTGAAACCATTATACCTATTAGTTTGTGAAGTAAGCCTACAATATAGTAAAGATAATAATATCCAAGGTATTTTTAGCTGATGGAATAAAGCAAACTAATGATTCAGGATTACTTGAGGTAATGGCTGTGAGTTTTTGTAACATTAATTGTCATGAGACAAGACACATATTTGTATGCTTTGGCATTTACATAGACTTCAGATGTTAAAAATCTTTTAATGTTCTAGGTTTAAGCAGCAGAAGCTTATTTATTTTATTTTATTGATTTACATGGTATTAATTGATTTAACCATTATTCCTGAAAGAATTCTTTAGTGTTTGCCTTTCAACAATGATACGTTGTGTATTTTTTAATTGCCTAAGAGCATATATACCAAACACTACAAACAATTCATATTTACAGAAAAATTAAACTTTTTACTAAAAACTACACATTACATTTCTGGTGAAATATGCATTCTGAGAATAGCATACTTAATATAATAGAAAAAGAAACATTCTTAGGGTCTGCATGTAGCTGTAGTCACTACATTTTGCCTTTCATATATTTAGTTTTAAAGCATTATACTTAAAACATTTATTAATGTTGTTCATTTATTCAAAATTTTATTAGTTTTTTTCCTAAGAAATTGTCCCATTGCATTAGCACTTACTGTGGTTTCAGGTTTTATATCTACCAAAGGACACAAATTGAATGGTAGAATCTAAAACTGGTATAAATAAAATGCGATTGTCAGAACCCAAATATTAAGAAATATGTAGGAATCCATCTATGCATGAATCATGTAAAAATATGTTGATTAGTTTAATTAAAAATGTAACTGTGGCTCCAGTGAGACCACCTCATCCAAAAGAAAATTTTTTCCAACAATGTTTGCTTTAGAAGCAAGATAGAAAAGAAAAAGTACTGGGTAGATGTGTATGGTAGGGACAGAGAGAAATCACTCTTCTCCCATTTCTGAAAGTAATAGTCTTTGTTAAATACATTTTATTTATTCTGAGTTTGTTCTAAATAAACTATTACAAACTTCGGATTTGAAAAAAAATTCCACTCAAATTGAGGAATTTTAAATGCCTTTGAGATTATAGTGTAGATTTGCGGGGCCCAAAAACTTTTAAATAATTAAAATTTTAAAAGGGCGCACTTTGTGTTAATTGGGCTTGCTCTCAGTTAATGCAAACTCTCATTGCAAATGGATGTCATGTTTCATACCTTTTCATCGGGAAAAAAGCAGCAAGCCTTCAGGTGTTCCAGTGATGCCTGACGCAATGAGCTGGACTTATGCTGCTCTTTACAGTAAGAGGTGTTGCATTGTATGTGGGGACTGTGTGTGCACTGGCATCTAAGACAGTGACCTCAAAAATTTTAGCTTTGCACAAACCATAGAGAACAATATTGGATGATTATATAATCAATTGTAACATTCTGGCAGCTAAATTGCTATAAGAGTTTCTCCTTACAGAAGCTTAAAATATAAAACTTTGAATAATTTACTCAGAACAGTATAACTTCTGACACACACAAATGCTTACATCTTAACTCATATGTTTTATCTGTCTTTTGATATGTTGTCTGTCATTTAGCTGTTTCTTAAGGTCATGTTCAGCAGTTGGCAACTTAGAAATCCTCTTTTGAGTTCCCGAAAATAGTTGTCTAATTAAATGTTCTTACCGTAGGATAATATATATCACTGTCAAGGATTTGGTTGCCTGTTCTTTTATACTATGTCCATTTGACAATTCCCTTTCAGTTTATTTTCATTCCTCATTTTGTTGTACATACCCTTCCCTTTCTGTCTTGCCTTTGCTTCATTCATTCATTGCCCTGCCTCTTTCCCCATCCTCCAGTACATCTACTCAGTGGTGCTGTGCTGTGTGTCAGAAAATAAAGCAGGTGTATTATTGTATAATGAATTTTGTATACATGTTAATGAAATGGTGAAATCAGCTAAAGGAATTCTGTTCATAACAGTGTTTATTAATATCAGGAGCTATGTCCCAGGAAATAAAGGGGGCAAATGGCTACAGTTGTGAATGGTTAACATTGTTTAGAGCTGAATTTTCTGTTCATGTAAGCATTTAGCTGGCGTATTAGATCTGTTTGGTGGTGAGCATCTCCTGATTCCACTTCCTTTTCTCCTTGTGAACAGTTTATTGGTGCCATGCTGAAGAGAAAGACATCTAAGTGATAACATGAATGAAGTCTTAAAATATAAAATATTTTTACTTCTCTATAAAGACTACATTGTGCATCTTTTGTAACACTGTCTCTTGTCATGATAAACACTGAAATAGCATGTTGAACAATTGCCTATACTTTAATATAATCAGTTGGGGAAAACTGGCCTTTTCCTCCAACTGTGTGATTGTTCCTTGAAAGGTAAATTGCTAATTTTATATTGTATAATTCTGTTCTTCACAAAATAGGTTTCACTATTCTATATTAAAATTGTTGGTCAGAAAATGATCTGCTATTCAAGTAAGTTTGATTTACTTTTTTTCTTTGAAAACTATTTTAACTTGCCTTATTTATTATCATATTAACAAATAAGCAGCTAATACAGATGAAATTTTCATTTTTTGACAGCTATAACCTTGCATAACTAATCTTTAGTATGGGATGATTTTGATACTATCTTTGGAGTTTTGCACTGGATATTAAAAAAAATACTGGCACGATGTATTGGAAGAAAATAAGCATCTGATTAATTTTTAATATTTGGGGACATTTTTAAAATCAGTGTTCAATTAGACTAAAATATTCTTTATATTTTTTATTTACTTTTTAAAGAAAACATCTGTTAAAGTAATAAAAGTAATCTTCATTCCAAACTGATGTTTGTGTGAATTTACATGTATATTTTCATGATGTAATAGAGTTTCTTTGAGTTAAGGAGGAAAAAACAATTATCTGGATCCATTTATTAAGTTAAAGGTGATCCAGCCAGTGTAAGAAAAACCCAGTGTATGAGCTAAAGGAAAAAAAGAACCTTCTCCTTTATATTCTAAGAAGCTTTAAAAAATAATTCAGGGGATGTTGGCAATACCTGCTGCTCTGTCGGTCATTGTCTCTATATGCAGTAAAATTTTATGATCCCTTTATAATATAAAAATTCACAACAGTTCAAAACGTTTTTTTCCTTGGACATAAAATATTTAGATGCTATTATATTTTTGTTTTTATTATGGCTTAACTATATGCTATTAAACTCTAGGATGTATCTAAATCTTTCCTTTGCTCTTCTCTCCCTCCTCCAAAGTAGGTAAATCTGTACTCTCACATACGATGTATTTAATTTTTGGAGAATTTAATGCTATAGTAATTCAAGTGTGTGATTTGTAATAATCAGACCACTTTGATGTTTTAAGTTTCACAGTTTCCTTTTTCCACAGATAATTACAGAGAAAATAATTACCAATTAATTGATATAAGCACGCTGTCCTCTGCTGTAAAAAGTCCGAATAGATACTGTGTATGTTTTTATGTCCATGAACTTGAGCTACTCGTGTGCAATTATGTGTATGGGAATGGAGTAGTGTTCATGATTTGTATCTACATCATCATATGGATGTATATTTATTAATAAAGTCATTACTTTAAAACCAACTATGTTTACTGCTTTATTTTCTTAGCACAGTATTTGTGAAGTAGAGGAATGGTAAGTAGTAAACCTTTATCATGACTAGCTGTGCTTGGCTGTGCTTTCTGAAATCTGCCCCTCTGTACTTTTGTTTTTCTCAAAATAGTAATATTTATATATCTGGAATTTAAAATCCTAACTTATAAACAGATCTCATGTTGTTTCCTTTTTCTTCCCATTATTAAGATGCAGCAGGCTGCTAGTTCTGCCAAAGGCTTATATTTAAATTTAAGTGTGGTTGATCTTTTTAGTTTAGAATATTCAGGTATTGGGGCTCCTGGGCAGCTCACTTGGTCAAGCGTCCAACTCTTGGTTTTGGCTCAGGTCGTGATCTCAGGGTCCTGGGATCGAGCCCTGCATCCAGCTCTACTCTCAGTGTGGAGTCTGGTCAAGATTTTCTTTCTCCCCTCTCCCGTTGTCCCTCCCCCTGCCTGTGTGCTCTCTCTCTCTTTCTCAAATAAATAAATCTTTAAAAAAATTCAGGTGGGGGAGCCTGGGTGGCTTAGTCAGTTAAGCGTCAGACTCCTGATTTTGGTTCAAGTCATGATCTCAGGGTGATGGGATCAAACCCCCTCTTGGGCTCTGCGCTTGGCCTGGAGTCTGCTTGTCCCTCTCCCTCTGCTCCTCGCCCCCCCACTTGCTTGTGCTCTGTCTTTCAAATAAATAAAATATTTCCAAAAAATTTCAGGTATTAAACATGGCTAATTTGTTGTTTTAATGTGGATATGTTTTTGGTTTTTGGTACAGAGAGAGCTTGTACCGGAGGGGAGGGGTGCAGTGGAGAAGGGTAGGGGAAGAGGGAGAAAGAATCTCAAGCAGCCTTCATGCCCAGCGTGGGGTTTGTCTCATGACCCTGAGATCATGACCTAAGCCATAATCAAAAGTTGGGTGCTTAACTGACTGAGCCACCCTCCACGCACCCGTTTTGATGTTAACCTTAGGGAGAACAGCATGTGCATACTTTGTAGTTGTTAAATATTGGAGCTATAAAAGGAAAACACTTTCCCCTAATTTTTTGAACATATAATTAACATTTTTTTTCTCCAAAGCCTGCAGATCACCTAGATCGGAGGTTTGCCAACTAAGGCCCATTGCCTGTTCTTGTAAATAAGGTTTTACGGGAATAGCCATTCTCATTTGTTAAAGATCATCTATGGATGCTTTTGTAATACAATAGCAGAGTTGAGAAGTTTTGACATAAGACCAGCAAGGCATAAAATATTTACTAATTATTCCTTTATGGGAAAGTTTGCTGACCCCTCATTTAGAAGGATAAATTGGAAGTAGGATATGAAATTTGAAGTTGAATTTCAAAACTTGAACAGATGATGTTTTTTTTTTTTGCTTTTGAATTGTTTTAAATATTCTTCAGATTATACTTAAAAACGTTTTTATGTGTGTTTTTCCTCAAACTGTTGAAGTACTTGGATATCTACATGAGAATGTGCTGTTGATTAGGTGTACCGTTCCTCATCTGGGAAGAGATCTACACCATCATAGTATTGGATCATTCGCTGTGGCTCGAAGGATTATTAGGTATTCACAATGTCTTTACCACATTTTCTGTAGGTCTCTATATAGAGTTTTACAGGAAAAATGTATTTGTTCATTGTAATTACACTCGCCAAAATTCTCATTCTCTGGCAGTTGTCAGAGAGCAAGTCAGTGTCCTGTTTGGTTGAAAAGCCAGCCAATTGAAGGCAGTCTCCATTTACCACCTAGAATTCATGCCTTGAATATTATTTTAAACACTTGTGGTTTTGAGCCCATTAGTCACCAATGGTGTGAGAATCACGAACAACCTTTGGGAAAATATAAATCAATTGGTATTTGATGGTTTTATAACAACATAGAAGATGAATTTTGGAACAAATACATAGAATGTTACACTTTTGCTAAGAATGTCCTTCTAGAATGAAAGTAGGTCTGCTGCCACCATACCTTTTCCTTTCTTAGCACCCAAATTTCTTTGTTCTGAGTTTATGAGGATTTCATCATTAATATCAGTCAGTCCTGTTTCAAGATGTGCGTCACAAGTATTTCGTGAAGTACATGGGAATTTTGATGCCTGATTTCTGTAAGAGCATTAGAGTAGTAGAGGTGAAGAGACAGAGGTGAAGTGGGGTAAGCTGTTCGCAAACAATACACTACAATGTGGCCTTTCTGGTGATAGCATTGTAAAAAGTCAACCTTAAAGGAACTTCTAGCTGCTTCAAAATTAATGCCAAACTTAAATCCTTTCTAAAAATCAAAGCACAAAACCCCCATTGGAGTGAAAGTATAATAGGGTACAGTGATAATGGCTTTAGTGTAGTACTTGGCATAAATAATAAACACTTTACATGTTTTCATTAAATCACTGCAGTTTTATTGAATGGTGTCAAAGGAATTGGAACACCCCTTTTACTGGTAAGAAGACTTGAATCCCATGGAAGTTAAGTAATTTACCCAGAATTATACAACCAGTAAGTAGTAGTCAGCTGGGGCTCTTAACCACGATCTTCTACTCACCATTGGAAAAATTTTTAAATGGGGTTGTGCTTTTAGTAGTAGGTATTTTTATACTGGCCCTGAGATAGATAAATGTTACTTTGGAAAACTAATATATTCATTTTGTCTTCATGCCAGTGGCTCTTCTCTTCTGAGAACCTAGGGGCTCCTAAATAGCTTCTTAGCAAGGAGAGTGACAGAAAAAATTAGACTTTTCTTATTCTCTATTTTGTCTTTTTCCTTTTCTTTTTCTTTTTCTCTTTCTTTCTCTCTCTCTTTGTTTTTTAAGATTTTATTTATTTGACAGAGCATGAGCAGGGGGAGCAGCAGGCAGAAGGTGAGGGAGAAGCAGGGAGCCCAATGCGGGACTCAATCCTAGGACCCTGGGATCATGACCTGAGCCAAAGGCAGTCGCTTAACCAACTGAGCCACCCAGGTGCCCCACTAAATTTATCTTTTTCATTACTCTTAAAATCTGTAATCCTTTCTGTTAGGTGTTTATTGCCATGTGAGCTAGGCGTGTTTATGTGTAAATCTGCCCATTTTTGTCTTTGAGCTGCCTGGTACAGGTTAGCGACCGCTAAGAAGTTGGTGTGTGATATATTGTCTATCATCTATCCCTTTATCCTCAGGCTAGCTTTTCTTGGGGTAAGAAGTTGCATGTAGAGGTGCCTGGCTGGCTAAGTCGGGGTAGAGCATGCGACTCTTAATCTCAGAGTCGTGAGTTCAAGCCCCATGTTGGGTGTGGAACCTACATTAAAAAAAAAAAAAGTTGTATGTAGAGTAACAGTCATCCCAGTTACTGCCTTACAGCCCTGTGTGATCTGTCACGAGTTCTTTCCCCTTGTCATTTTTGGATTGGTTTAACTTGCTAATTTTGTTCATTTGCCTTAAATAACCTATCAGTCTCATCAAGGAAAATATTTTTAATTAGTTTTGAAAAATCCTAGTTTCTATATTTACATTTATCTTTATTAGGCTAATGTATTTCTGAATATCTGAAGTTTCCCATTTCATCTGCCTATCTGTATCCTGTCTATCAGGGTTTATAGTAATGATAGAGTTTTTTTTAAGATTTTATTTACTTACAATTTTTTTTTTTTAAGCAATCTCTATACCCGTAATGGGGCTTGAACTCACAACCCCGAGATCAGGAGTTGCATGTTCTTCCTACCGAGCCAGCCAGGTGCCCATACAGCAATGATAGTTGTAACAGAGACCCCAAAATGGCAATGGCTGTGATAAAGGTAGCCTATTTCTCACCACATAAATGTCTTGTGCAGTCTTTCAAAGACCTGGTTTCCAAGTGACTTTTGCCATTTTCAAAACATGGTTTCCAAGATTACCCTGTTTTTATTTTTTAATTTTTTTATTTTTAAAGATTTTATTTATTTATTGGATACAGAGAGACAGCGGGAGAGAGAACACAAGCAGGGGGAGTGGGAAATGGAGAAGCAGGCTTCCCACTGAGCAGGGATCCCGATGCGGGGCTCAATCCCAGGACCCTGGGATCACAACCTGAGCCAAAGGCAGATGCTTAACAACTGAGCCACCCAGGCACCCCTACCCTGTTTTTATTTTAGTTGGCCTAAAGGAAGGGGCTTTGGAAGTCCAAGCCCTTTAAGTAAGTTGTGTCACTTCTCACAGTTCTTTGACTAAAGGTTGGTCACATGACTGCCTATGCTGCAAGAGGCACTGGGAAGTCTAGTTCATTGTTGGGCAGCCACGATCAGTTATGGAAGGAGAGAATGGATTTTAGTGGCAATCTTTACCATATCCCTATAAGTAAGGGTTGTGGGCTAAAATTGGAGTAGAATGAAGAAGCAAAATCCTATACATTACATGAAACCAAACTGATGTTTTTGAAGCTAATTTAAATCATTACTAGGTGTCATTTTTTTTGAACAACGGTTACTCGTTAAAGATTTGAGTGCCGTCTTTGGGCCAAACTGTATTATGAGTGCACTAGATGACTGGTTTGTAGTCTAAAGAAAGACTCAGCCAAGTAAACAGACAATTATACAATATAATTAATGCTATTTCCAGAGTAAATGGGGGAGGAGGCTATAAGAATACTCAAAATGAGATGACATTTAAGCTAAGCACTGAAAGATGAAGATGGATTGATGTGTGGAAGAGGGGTGGGTATTGGAGACAGAAGTAAGAAAACACACAAAAGCCTGAAGAGCGTGATATTCCTCAACAACAAATAATTGTATGGTGAGTGGTGCGGGTGAACAAGGGTTGAGAAGAGGAGATGAAATGGACCTGATTATAGAAGGGCCCAGAAAATCAATTTAAAGAGTTTCTATTTTGAGTACAATTGTGAGCCATTGGAAGGTTTTAAGTAAGGGAACGACCTACATTCGTAGTTTAGGTTGGCTTGGAGAAGAGAGATTAGAGACAGGCACAGTGGTAGAGTCTCATTTGGGTGAGATACTAAGATTAGGATTGGGCAGTGGGGAAGAGAAAGGGGAGAGATTGTGATCTGAGACATGTAGTTGATAAAACCTGGTGTCAGTATTGAGGGGAAAAGAGGAATCAAAGATAATGATTGGTGGGGGGCACCTGGTTGTCACAGTCAGTGGATCATGTGACTCTTGATCTTGGGCTTGCAAGTTCAAACCTCATGCTGGGTGTAGAGATGATTTAAAACTGAAATCTTAAAAAAATAAAAAAGATAATGAGTGGTGACATAGTATTGAATAGACTAAAGAATGTGTGAATGTGTGTATGGTGAGGGGAGGTGGTTCGATGGAGCATATCCAAGCCAAGTAGGACGATTAAGATAGCCAGTGTCTACATCAAAGGGTTGTTTTTTCTAGAATATCCCAAGATCTCCCCCTCTGTGGGTGAAAGTAAATACTGGTTTTATAGCTGATGGAGGGTGCAAGGCAAAAAGGAACTACTTTTTTTTTCTTTTAAATTGAGGTATAATTGACATACATTATATTAGTTTCAGGTGTAAACATGAATCAGTATTCGTGTATATTGCAAAATGATCTTTACACTAAGTCTAGTTAACATCCATCACCATACATAGTTGCACGATTTTTCTTGTGGTGAAAACTTTTTTTTTTTTTTTAAGCTTTTATTTATCTGACAGAGCACAAGCAGGGGGAGCAGCAGAGGGCGAAGCAGACTCCCACTGAGTGGGGAGCCCAACACAGGACTTAAGCCCAGGACCCTGGGACCATGACCTGAGCAGAAGGCGGATGCTTAACTCACTGAGCCTCCCAAGGTGCACCTTGTGGTGAGAACTTTTAAGATCCCTCTTAGCAAGTTTCAAATATATAATATAGTCTTAACTATAGCGGTCATGTTGTGCTTCACATGCCTATGATTGATTTATTTTGTAGCTGGTCCTTTTCACCCATTTTGCCCACCTCCTGCCTGCCTCTGGCAACCAACAATCTAGTCTCTGTATCTGTGAGTTTGTTTTTGTTTTTTGCTTTAGATTCCATATATATGTGAAATCATATGGTATTTGTATTCCCCTGTCTGACTTGTTTCACGTAGCATAATGCCCTCAAGGTCCAACCATCTTGTCACAAATGGCAAGATTTCCTTTTTTGTGACTGAATAATCTTCCTCTGTGTCTGTGTGCGTGCGTGCGTGTGTGTGTGTGTGTGTACATGCATGCACCGCGTTTTCTTCATCTGTTCCTCCACTGATGGACACTTGGGTTGCTTCCATATTTCTACTTTTGTAAGTAATGCTGCAGTGAACATGGGGGGTGCATGTATCTTTCTGTATTAGCGTTATCATTTTCTTTTGATAATTACTCAGAAGTAGAATTATTGGATCATATAGTGGTTCTAATTTTAATGTTTTTAGGAACCCCTGTATGGTTTTCCATAGTGTTTGCATCAATTTATGTACTCACCAACCGTGCACAAGGGTTCCCTTTTCTCCACATCTTCAACAACACTTGTTATTTCTTTCTTTGCCTTTTTTTTTTTTTTTTTTTTTGATAATAGCCTTCTAACAGTTGTGGGAGCTAGAACATGGAGAATTTGTTAATATTTTAAGTAAAACAAATTTTTTATTAGTAATTTTCTCAGGCTTTCAGCTGGTGTAATAAATTCAATAAATCTCAGTAACTATTGAGCATCTACTCTACAGTATGGCAGCTCACACACTGAACAAGACACGAGTCTCTACCCTCAAGGAACTCATAGTAGAAAACATATGCCTTCATTTGTAGAATTTAATTAAACCATGTGATGCCAATTTTTATTCGTTCCAAACTGGTATTTTAACATGCTTTATCTCTCACACTAGCTAATTGATTTTAGTACAGAGCCAGTGAAACTACAGCTCATTTGCCTGGTCCTAAGCTTAGGCTATTTTCTAGAGGAATTTCACCAAAAGAAAACTGAGGGGGTGCCTGGCTGACTCAGTCTATAGAGCATGTGACTGTTGATCTTGGGGTCGTGCATTCGAGCCCCATATTGGGAGTAGAGATTACTTTAAAAAATAAAATCTTAGGGGCACCTGGGTGGCTCAGTCATCGAAGCGATGGACTCTTGATTTTTGGCTCAGGTCATGATCATGGGTTGTGAGATTGAGTCCCACACTGGGCTCTGTGCTGGGCATGGAACCCGCCTAAGATTCTCTCTCTCCAGGGCACCTGGGTGATTCAGTTGGTTAAGTGTCTGCCTTCAGCTCAGGTTATCATCCCGGGGTCCTGGGATCAAGACTCACGTCAGGCTCCCTGCTCATCGGGGAGCCTGCCTCTCCCTCTCACTCTGCCCGCCCTTTGCCCTTCTTGAGCTCTCTCTGTTTGTCAAATAAATAAATAACATCTTAAAAGATTCTCTCTCTCCCTCTTCATCTGCCCCCGGCCCTGCTCATGCTCTATCTCTCAAAATAATGAATAAATAAATATATCTTTAAAAAAAAAGAAAGCTGCTTATAAACTCCAGATGATGTTGGCTTTTATATAATGTTGGGAGCTACTTATATGGCTGTTGTGCTCCCTTTGTCACATAAACAAGCCAGGTACAGAGTGGCTGATGACTGAAACTGATTATGGTGTTTAGGGAGAACCAACTGTAGGACCATCACAAAAACACCAAAAAAAAAAAAAAGTCATTGTAAAGATTTTGTGTAAAAATTGTTATTTTGGAAATTTCAAACATATACAAAATTTAGTAAAAAGGGAGTGTATAGACCCTCAATGTTACCACCATCAAGTTTTAGTAATTAAAAATTAAAGGTCCTGGGGCACCTGAGTGGCTCAGTTGATTCAGTGTATGACTTGGTTTCCGCTCAGGTCACGATCTCAGAGTTGTGACATTGAGCCCCACGTTGTGCTCCACACTTGGCAGGGGAGTCTGGTTGAAATATTCTGCTTCACCCTCTCCCTCTGCCCCTCCCTGCTACTTGCCTTCTCTCTCTCTCTCTCTCATAAATAAATAAATAAATAATCTTTTAAAAAATTGATCTAGAGGTACAATGCAATCCCTAACAAAATCATAGGTATTTGTAGAAATTGACAAACTTATCCTAAAGTCTATATGGAAACATGAAAGCCAAAATATCCAAAACAATTTTGAGGAAGAAAAACAAAGTAAGAAAAACAACTTGGATGGCTCAGTTGGTAGAACATGTGATTTTTGATCTCAGGGTCCTGAGTTCAAGCGCTATGTCCAGTGTAGAGCTTATTTAAAAAAAAAAAGAAACGGAAAGAAAAGAAAAGAAAAAGTAAGAAGACTTATACTACTTGATTTCAAAACTTATTATAAAACTAAAGAAATCCAAACCAAGCGGCTCCTGGATGGCACAGCCCATTGAGCATCTGACTCTGTTTCAGCTCATGTCGTGATCTTGAGGTAGTGGGATTGAGCCCCACGTTGAACCCCGTGCTCAGCTGGATTCTGCTTCAGATTCTGTCTCTCTCTGCTTAACCAACTGAGCCACCCAGGAACCCCTGTATCTATAAATCAATTTGGAGAGATGTGCCATAACAATATTTTAATCCAAGAACATGGTATATTTGTCTATACGATTTAGGTTTTCCTTGATTTCTCTCAGCATTGTTTTATAGTTTTCAGTGTACAGAACTTAAATTACTTTTGTTGAATTTATTCCTCGCTATGTTACTGTTTTTCTTGTTTTTTTAAAAAGATTGTATTTATTTGAGAGTGAGAGAAAGAGCAAGCACAAGCAGGGGGAAGGGGCAGAGGGAGAGGAAGAAGCAGACTCCCCTCTGAGCAGGGAGCCTGATGTGGGGCTTGATCCCAGAACTCAGAGATCATGACCTGAGCTGAAGGCAGACACTCAACCCAGGCACCCCTATGTTACTGTTTTGGTGATATTGTAGATGGTATTGCTTTCCTTATTTCACTTTAGTATTGTTTGTTGCTAGTATATAGAAATACAGTCCACTTTTATATATTGATCTAGTATCTTGCAACCTTGCTAACCTCACTTATTAGTTCTCGTAGTTTTTTGGGTAGCTTCCATAGGATTTTCTCCATATGAGATCATATTATCTGTAAAAAAAAAAAAAAAAAAAAGTCGTACCCAAAAAACAAATAATCCAGTAAAGATGTGGGCAGAAGACATGAACAGACACTTCTCCAAAGAAGACATACAAATGGCCAACAGACACATGAAAAAGTGTTCAACATCACTAGCCATCAGGGAAATTCAAATCAAAACCACAATGGGATACCACCTCACACCAATAAGAATGGCTAAAATTAACAAGTTATCTCATTCATTTTTACATAACCCTAGTATTCTTTGTCAACTCCCTTGTGTTTTGGAATGACAGGATGTCCCAGACTCACCAAAAGCACTTTTGACTTAGCAAAGCACTTTGGGGAAGCTCTGGGCTCTGCCTTGAATTTTAGGGTGTATGGGTTTTAGGAGAATTTCCTTATTTTTCTGGAATTACAATTTTACAAAATATTTAACTGCTTGAAAGAATCCTTACAATGACTGTATTATGTTATTTTTTTTGAAACAATATTTAAAGAAAGATGAGATAAGGAAAGAAAGCAAAGGACTCAAAAAAGCCCTAGTTTGAAATGCTACAGCCAGCCTGAGATTTGTCCCTAGTAAACTTCTAATTCTAGGGTATCCCTGTGAGCCCACAAGTGTGAGATATTGCTAAACGTATTCCTTTTCAATTTACAGCCCTTTTGCACATGGCCGTCTTACGTGTGGCCACTTTCCTGCCTGGTAAAGCATCCTCTACCCTTTTTTCTCTCTCCTCCTTGCCCTTGCCACGGCACCCCACAGCAGCTTTGCAGCTTTCCGATGAGAGCAGAAGCATTTGGATTGAGATTGGGTCTTTTCTTGGCATTTGACATAGTAGCATTTTTGTTATGTTGTGTTTGCATGAAGTTGATGTTGATTCAGCCTTTGTGACATGTTTGAACCCTGATTTCCTATAGTTCTCTTGGGTCCTGGTCAAGTGACCAGGGCACTCGCTGCCTATTTCAGTTGTCTGTTTGGTTCCTCTTCTTAATTTGATATTTATAATACATGCTACTTTTCTATGTTTGTAGCAAGACACATGGGATTTAGAGACGGACCCGCACAATCCCTCACTGCTCTCTGACCTCTGTCAAGTTGTTGCTTCATCTTTCCAATCCTCAGAAATGGGGCTGTTGTGAGAAGTGAATGAGGATAACGCATCTGGGCAATTTGGCAGACTGACAGAGTCTGGCTTTGGGTTCACATTCAAGCTCTGCCATTTAATGTGGGACCTTCGGCAAATTATTTATTCTTATTTTCTTCATTCAAAAAATGTGTATAATATCTACGTCAGGAACATTATATGAATTAGATGGGATATCTAACTAAACTAAAATACTTAATCCAGAGTTTGGCATATTTTATTATTTATCTGTTTATTTAATCTTTTTATTTTATTATTTTTTAATTAAACTCTATGCCCAATATGGGCTCAAAGTCACAACCCTGAGATCAAGAGTCTCGTGCTCCTCTGACTGAGCCAGCCAGGCACCCCAGCACTTGGCATACCTTAGTATAATTATTTTAATTTTTGTTCTTATATATCCCAAAACATCTTTTAACATGCAAGTGTCTTAATAAAATGATGCTGAATTTTTAAAAAAGATTTTATTAATTTGAGAGAGAGCATGGGGGTAGGGTCAGAGGGAGAGGGAGAAGCAGACTCCCAGCTGAGCAGGGGGTGGGGAAAGGCACATAGCTTGATCCCAGGACCCTGAGATCATGACCTGAGCGAAAGGCAGACACTTAACCTACTGAGCAACCGACTGAGCCACCCAGGCTCCCCTATTTATTTTTATTTTAGAGAGAGAGAGAGAGCATGAGCAGGGGAAGAGCAGAGGGAGATAATCTCCAGCAGACTCCACACTGAGCACAGAGCCCGACGTAGAGCTTGATCCCAGGACTCTGAGATCGTGACCTGAACGAAAACCACGAATTGGTTGCTCAACTGACTGAGTCACCCCGGTGCCCTTGCATGGGCTGTCTTTAAAACAAAAGATATATGGCCCATTGGCCTTTCTTTTTATAGTCATCATTTTGATGTCAGTTTTAATATTATGAAGACAGGATTTGTCAATCAGTTTCTCCAGATACTACACTGGATACACTATCAAACACAGTAAGGTGAATCACAATTTAAGGATTTCTTTATTGCTTGAGGATTTGGTGTTTCCTAAATAGAACTTCACAAATCTATTGTAAGCTCAAGTACTTCTCAAAATCTGATTCAATGAGTTGAAAAGAGAAGGAAGAACATATTAAGTAGGTAATTGACCATTAGGTAATGGCTCGGATAGGTATTTTTTTTTTTTAAAGATTTTATTTATTTATTTGACAGAGATAGAGACAGCCAGCGAGAGAGGGAACACAAGCAGGGGGAGTGGGAGAGGAAGAAGCAGGCTCCCAGCAGAGGAGCCCGATGTGGGGCTCGATCCCATAACGCCAGGATCACGCCCTGAGCCGAAGGCAGACTCTTAACCGCTGTGCCACCCAGGCGCCCCTCGGATAGGTATTTTTTATGTTATTTTCATATTACTTATAACACAGTATTTTTTTCAGTTATTTTTTAAAAAGTTTTTATTAACTCAGTACTATTTTTAACATCTTCGAGTGTTAATACTATAGGAATCCAAGTACTATTACTCACTTGGGGTAAGCCAGCCTCCAATATGGCTCCTAATGATCCTCACCTCCTAGTATTTATGTCCCTGTATAGTCTACTCCTACATTATATGTGATGACATGTGTAACTAATGGGATAGTGCAGAAACGATGGTGTATGATTTCTGAGGTGAGGACATAAAAGATATTGCAACTTTAGTGCTGCTCTCTTATGTCACTTGGTCTGAGGAAAGCCATCTGTCATGTCACGAGAACATACAAACAGTCCTATAGAGAGACCCACGTGGTTAAGAACTGAGCCCTCCTGCCATCAATCACCATCAACTTGCCATCTGGGAAGCTTATCTTCCATTCCCAATTAAATATTCAAATGACTGTAGCATTAGCCACCCTATTGAACGTAACCTCATGAGAGATTCCCAGCCAGAACTACCCAACTAAGCCAGGGATATTGCAACACCTGAATCGATAGATAACCCATATAAATTGTGTGAGATAATAAATGATTATTACTGTTTTAAGAACCCAGTTTTATGTAGTTTGTTATGTAGCAATAGATAACTAATACACTGATTATAAATAATTATTAGGTTATATGAAGTACTCTTCTACCTAAGGAAGGGCCAACTCGTGAAATTTCCCTTTCAAGATAATGTTAAGATTCAACTATGCTCATGAATCACTGTATTGTAGACCTGAAACTAATACAACACTGTATGTTAACTACACTAGAATTAAAACAATGAAATTAAAAAAAAAAAAACACAGTAAAAACAAGACTCAACGAGGCTCATAAAGATATTAGCAACTATCATTATCTTCAGTTCACTTGCCCCTGGTCTGTACACCACTCAGGCTTGGCAAAACACTAACTCTGGCTAATTTTGGCTGGCTTTTACTCCTGGGCTGCTAAATGCTAAACGGAGAAAAACACCTGTGCCATTTGCCACTATAAATCTTGCTTTCCAACCACAGCTTGATCCCCCCAATGCTACCAGGAAGTTCTTTTGTATCCTTAGCTCTCATGGCATTCTTCATTTAGCTTATTTCAGATTTCCATTCTCCTTTAAGTATCTTTAAGATACTTGGATACCACCACGGGCTCTCTCAGCCTTCCACCTTCCTGACAGAGAAAATAGCTTATCTGCCTTCACCCTTTCCTCCTATTACAATGGAGGCGGTATTCCTCTTACTGTTTCAGGTTCATCCCTCGCCAGATCCCCTTCTCTACTTTCTTCTCAGAATTTTTCCTCTCTCCTAGATCTTCAGCCTCTCCCAACAGGATCCTTCTCATTAGTTGAGTATAATCAATTTATTTAAATCTCATATTTATTTACATGAACCATTACGGAAGTATTGATGACCAGTGTGCTAGCATTTGAAATGAGTTGCTGATTGTATACCAGAGTATAAAATGTCCTGAATTTAGATTGGATTCTAGCCTTAGCTCTGTCAGAAACTCCCGCTATGACACCAAACCATTTTTTTCCTGTGCTTTAGTTTCCTCGTAAGTCAAATCAGAATATCTTTGGGAGAACACCATCAGAGTGAAAACATAAATGCCAAGGGCTTAGTACTCAGATTAGAAATGCAGAGCACCTCATGTATATCAAACTAAAGCATGGTTTCGATTAGGAATGAAATTTAGGATATACGCCCTGAATAGATAAAGTTGGGAAAGAGAGCCTGTGGGTTTTTGTTACGGTTTTCTTAACTATTATACATTACTCTGATCTGCCCTGTAAGGACAGAACTCTCTCTCAGGAGAATACTGAATTATTGAAGGAGCTCAGTTTAATCAGTTTGTTATAACTGCACAGAATATTCAGTATTGATTAAATGAGTGCAGAGGATCAACTTAAGTCCATCAAAATACAACATTAAGATAATAAAGATGAGAAAAACTTGGCAGAATAAGCATGTGAATATATACCCAAAGTAATGATTTGTTAAATTAATTCACAGTCTCTTCAGATTAAAAGTTATTAAATTACAAAATAAAATGATCCAATCATCTAAAAAAATTACTTAATGACTTATAATAACAATAATTTTTTAATCTCTGTATCTGTGGGTCAAGGCATTTCTGGTTGTGGTCTCTCCGGCAGGACTAGTCCAGTGATGGCCGAAGGCGGAACAGAGTGGGACTGGGATCAGTGAGTGATGGTGGGCATTTCTCTTCAAGTGTCTGGGCTTCTCTCAGCAAGCTGGTTTGAGCTTCCTCAGAACATGGCAGCTTTAGACAGCCCAACTACTTCCTCTGTGGCTCAGAGCTCCAGGGCAAATCTTCCAGTGAAGAAGCGTAAAGCTGTATAGCCTCCGAAGTTATACAGGCTGGCTTCATGCACTATTATGTTGGTTGCTTGTGAATCACAGGCCCACCCAGGTTCAAGGGAAAGGGAATTTGATTCTACCTATTGATGGGGCAGGGGCGAAATTACTTTGTAGAACAACATGTGGGAGGAGGGCTATTCTTGTGGCAGTTATTGGAAAATATACTTTGCTACAGTGATCTAAAGGAAAGTAAATACTCATTTTTTCATGAGAGAGAGAGAGAGAGAGAAACACCATGAAAGAGAAGCTCTCATGATTCATCAGATTAAAAACAAATTAGGCAAACCTATCAAGAGGGACAAACTAAACATCAGGCACGTGGGTGTGTAATTATGCATAAAAATTCCCATTATTATCAAATTATCATCCATTCATATGAATGAATAATCCCAGGACAAATGGAGTTGGTACACAGAGTTCATTTCAGCCAAAGGAAGAAGATGATATCAGCTTTTTTCCCCTCAGAAACTAAAATAAAATAGAAGTTTCAAGACAAACCTGAAGGCAATTTTCTTGCTGAAAGTAAGTGCAGGTGCCACCTGGTGGTCAGACCGTCACATGTGCATTCTGTCCTGTTGACAGCATTTCCTGAGTAGTCGTTAGAGAGTGTATACACAGTATTTAAGGAAAGACAACAATTCTACCATCTGCAAGAGGATTTGTCCAAACAAACAGCCAAAGCACAAACACAGGGAGGGAAAGGACATAATACAAAGGAAGCAGTAACAGGGCATTCACTTTGGAGTTCCAGACGAATCAAATCACTCTCATTTTTGTAAATCCTAACCCCCCTTAATCCTTTGTACTATTGGCTTTTATGCACCTTCAAATTAAGTATGAAGGGTAAGTTAAAGTAAGTTAAAGAAGATAAGGTTTGGGGGCCCCTGGCTGGCTCAGTCTGTAGAGCATGCAGCTTAATTTCGAGGTGGTGAGTTCAAGTCCGACATTGGGAGTAGAGCTTACTTAAAAAAAAAAAAAAAAGGAAAGTTTGCTATTACTGGGTAAGGGCAAAGGAGGTAGTTCAGCCAAATGATGACTGTAGTGATCCACTCTAGAAATGTGGGCTGTTTCCTTCACGTTGTTCATTGTCTCCTGGACCTATAGGCACTTGAGAACTTAATATAGCAAAACGCTGCGGCTTATTTAGAAGAATTATCAGTGAGGTCAGACTGATGATACATCTTTCTGGCTTAACAGTCTTTGATGGGCACCAGGGGACTATGATTACTCCGCTAGAATTGCATGATCCAAATAATAATGGCTAACCCTCTTACTGTGCACCCTGCACTGTGCTCGTCACTTTACATCTCATTTCAGCCACAGCACCGTATAAATTCATCCCGTTTTACAGAGGAAGAAACTGAACTTAAGAAAAGTCACACAATTTGCTGACCGACCATATACTCCTATAAATATTGGAGTTGGGATTCACCATAGGGCCAAAAAAAGCCTAGGTTCCTCTTCACGTTGCTGTAACCACCAATGGGTTGATGTAAAGATCTCTGTAATCTATGTCTGTTTTCAACCTCTTTAAGTTTGAAAGCATCACTCTCTACTGATGTAGCCTGCTGGCTGCTGGCAACTTGCTGTATCGATTTTCGGAGCCCTTTCCCTTAACTGCGACCGGGAAGCTCCTTCTTTTCATCTCGGAGCATTGTCTCTGAGGTCGCTCCTCCCCCGCCCCCGCCCAGCTCTGGAATGCTGAGCCCTGTCGCTCTGCCGCACACCTCCCCTCCCCTCCACATCCAGGCCTTCCTCCTTCTACGCAGTTTCCCGGCTGTTTGCTAGAGGTGGCCCAGCCTCCTCCTGGACCGGGTCTTGGCGGGTGGGGGCGGTGGATCAGGGAGCGGGAGATTGCCCTGCAGGTGGGTTAGTTAAAACCAACCACCAAACAAAAACTGCCCGCCCTGAGTTTGCAAGAGGTACGGTTAGGGTGAGCAGACACAGCAAATACAATTACAGGACCAAGTTACATTTGAAAATCCGTATGTTTATTGGAGTTAAAACAAAACAACTATTCGTGGCTTCTGTGAAATTCAAATTTAACTGAGCACCCTGTATTTCACCTGGCTACCGTAGGTAGGGGAACAGGGGTAAGGCAGGAAATTCGGGGCGCTCGGAGGAGGAGGCTTCCGGGCCTTTTGGGCCTCGGAATGAAGCGCCCCAGCCAGCACGCGAAGAAAGAGGGCCGCTGGCCTCTGTTGGAACCCCGTCCAGGGCCTGGGGGTCAGGAAAGTTCGAGGCGACCCGAGGTACCTGGCTCGCGGTACCTGAACAGCAGCGAATCCCAAAGACCAGAGGCCAGAGGCAGGCCGCCCGACTCCCAGATGGCGCCAGCGGCCGCTGCCAGCTTCCAAGATGGCGGCACGGGATCGCGATCGCGATCGCGGCTCCCCTCCCCCCAGGCCTCCGGGAGGCCGGGAGCGCGACGCGCGTAGCCGTGCGCCGGTTGCCGTGCGGCCCGGGTGGTGGTCCCGGCCGCTTCCAGCCCCGCGCCATGCGGCTCCTCGGCTGGTGGCAGGTCCTGCTGTGGGTGCTGGGGCCTCCAGCCCGCGGCCTAGAGGGTGAGTGCGGGCTGGGGCCGTGGCCAGGGGCGGCAGGCGGCGGCGAGTGAAATGATAGTGCGCGGTGGGGGTCTAGCGGCGGCGAGTGAAATGATAGCGCGCGGTGGGGGTCTACTCGGACGACGCTCTTTCACCAGCGCAGGGGCCCTCCGCTCTTCCTGGCGCTGGCCGGCGAGTCCAGCCCCGCGTCGTCCCGACCTCTTTCTGCCTGTGTGGCCCCGAGTGGCGGTCGGCGCTGGCGGAGAGCCCGTCCAGGCCCCCGCAGCAGGCGTCAGTGGGTCGGGAGTGACAGTGCATTAGTGCCTACTGAGGCGTAGCCTTTATTACGAATGATAAAAATCGTAACGAACAGCCGACATTTACGGTGCCCTTACGCGGAGGTAGGAACCGTGCCTTATCGCAGTTAGCCCTCGCACCCACCGTAGGAGAGTGGCTGCACGAGTATCTCCACGTACCAGGAGGAGGCGCGGAGTTCGGAGAGTCGAGTCTGCCCTTCGGGTCGTGGCAGAGCCCGTCTTTCTGCCTGCAGAGCCCACGTTTCATTTGGCACCTTGATGGCTCACTTTTTAAAGAAGGCCGCTCTTGCTCAGGTTGCCTTTAGGAAGGGCAGATGAGAAAAACAGAAGAGACTCCCCGGGTAACCCGCACGCTCTCCGGGGCGTCCTCGGGCCGGGGGTGGGGTGTGGTGGGGTGTGTGTGGGTGTGTGTGTGTGTGTGTGTGTGTGTGTGTGGTGGGGGGCAACTACCCTTGGCCGCTCGGCTGGGGCCGGGGGTGGGGCCTTATCCTCAGGGCTGCGTCACCCCACTCCTCACAGTTTGTCGAAGTCTAGACCTTTCGGCCTTGCTTGTCATTCACTACCGGGATAGGCAGGTTTTTGCTTTCCGTGAGGTGGCCTGGAAGGAGGCAGGGCCGCTGAGCGGGAGGAAGGGGAGGAAGAGGAGCACAGTTACCTTGGTGAGAGCGCTGGTTCTGTGCCCGGTGCTGATGCTTTATGAGCATCATCTTATTTAAGCTCCACGTGCTTATGAAGTAGATGTTGCTCTGGTTCCCGGTTTACAGATGGGTAAACCGAGACTCAGTGTCAGTAAGTGTTCTGCCAGGGTCTCCAACAGCCAGAAGTTGAGGAGCCCAGATTCAGGCCCATGCCTGCCTGCTTCACAGTCAAACCTGTGGACTTCATTTCTCTGTCACTGCGTTTTAACCACCAGCTTCAGAGAGGGGACAGCATGTGCTGGATAGCTTTTGTTTGTTCCCCAGATCGTTCTCTAGCCTCGTCCACCCTGCGCTGTGCCCCCAGTGGCTGTCCTGTATGGCCTAACAACTGGCTGTCTTGCCTTCTGGCTTTGTGTGGGTTGGAATAAGGGAGCCTGAGGTGAGGATATTGATTCTCTCAGCTTCCTCCCTTAGGGATTATCATGGGTTGGCTTTGTCCTTCCATGGAAAGTCACAGCTTCTAGAAGGGTGAGCACACTGTTCCAAGGTTCTGTGACTTGCTGCTTCTGAGCTTTCAAGGTCTATGAGTGGTAACTGGCTCCCTCGCTGCTGTTACTGGCCCTGAAGCTTCTTATCATTGCTTTTGGTTTCTCTGACATCCAGCCCATGTGTTGGTGGCCCCTGTACTAATCTCTCCTCACATTGCCCACGTTGAGTGTGCTGCTTCCAGGCAGAATCTTGGTGATTCAGGGGACTGACTTATTGTTGTAGTCAGGGTGATGTGAGCCCCCCTAGCAGTCTGGGCCATGAGCACGCAGACCTGAAGATAACACCAGACATAGGGTGGGCCGTTGGTGGTCATGGCGAGGCCGCGAATGGGGTGACAGCAGAGGGACTTTCACCACCTGGGTCCTTTTTAGGGTGGCTGAAAATCCGAGGCTTTTTGGTCTGTAGTGGGCGCCCCTGGCAGATGAGCACCTGGAGGTAGCTGTGTTGTCCAGGTGTCCTGGCTTCAACACCCCCATGCCTGTCTTCACTAGGCAGTCAACTAGCAGATTTTACTGAGCACCAATCACATGTCATATGCTCTGCTGGACACTTGAAGTACAGTGGTGAGCCAGGTAGAGAAACAGGTCCGCCCTCCTATCTGTTGGAGGACAGGCATTAAATGACTACAAATAATTAATAATTTTCCAGCAGTGGGAAATGCTTCAGGGAGAGTCCCAGGGTATTATTGGATGCTGTTATGGGAGACCCCTCGGGTCTGAGGGTCAGGGGGGGTGAAGTTCACCTTACAGAGGTGAAGTTTAGGGTAAGATCTGAACGATGAGTCAGATTAGCTAGCAAGAGAGCCAGTGGAGGGCTTTCCTGGCAGAGAAACAGCCCTCGGGACAGCACTGAGGTAGGTGGAAGAGATCTGGAGTGTTCAGGGACCGAAATGTCTGGTGGAACTCTTTGTGTGGACAGAGGCTGGTATCGCTGCCACAGAAGCCATTGTGAAAAACCTGCGGCCGGTAGAGAGCCTTCTGAGCAAAACTGGGAGGGTGTGAAGGATCTGATGTAGGCTGGGGCTCCCTGGCAGCGTTGGCACGGTGCCCCCACCCTTGTTCTCCAGATATCTTCCTTGCTGTCAGTGATGCAGTGATTGTCATTTTTGTGTGGCTCACACTGTAGTCCCTGTTTTGAGGTTAAGAAGCAGTCTCTTTTAAAAAGCACGTGACGCTGCAAGGGTTCAGCGACTCTCGCACGGTACGTCATTTCCGTCTTGGTATGGAATAATTCACAGTTTCCTCTCTTCCCAATACTTAAGCGAGAACACTGGTATCTGAGGGCATAAAAATTTTTTGGTTCGTAATATGTACTGTCTACTTAACTCTTTCACAGGAGGGAAAAAATAACCCTCCTGAACTGAAAATACCAGCTCTGTGCATCACTCAGACTCCCTTTAGATTTTTTGCAAGGGACATCTATGCATTTTTATGAGGGTGATCAGAGAGCCAGGTTGTAATTTCTGACCTGATTTTTTTTCTCCTGAGGTTCTTTCAGGATCTTGGCATTCTCTGTGTACTTATGAGACCTGAGATGTTGGTTAGGTTCAGAGAGAGCAGATGTCTGTGGAGCTGGGGCGTTTGGGAGGAGGGTTGGCCCCCCTACATGACACCCTTTGTTCTCCAGACGTTTCGCCCCTTTGGCTTCATTTCCTGCTCCGTTTCGTGGCCGCCCCAGCAAACGTGTTTTTCTTCTGATTATATAAGCGGTACATGCTCATCACCCAGAGGCTACAGAAAGACTGTCATTGTGATCCCACTGCCACCAAATTCGCAGAGCTCCCTGTGCAGACACCCAGAGCCTTCTCTGAGTCACAGTCACATAGAAGTGCGACTTTCTCCAGTCAAGGACACACTTTGCCGCTCAAGCCCTGTACTCTGCCCTGTCTAACCTCTCTTGTTCCCTCGCCCTCCTCGCCCACTTTCCCATCAACTTGATATAGCCTTAAACTTCTCCTCTGTCCTAAAAGCCGAAACAGAAACCTCCTTGGCCCATTATCACCTACCCTGGCTTTCTTGTCCCCTTCATAGCTACACTTTCAGAAAGATTGTGTCTAATTATCAATGTACTTACTGTGTCTTGGGCTCTCCATTCTTCTGTGTGGATCCATATTTCTTCCATCTGGTATCATTTTTCTTTGGGCTGGAGGAGTTCCTTTAAGATTCTCGTTCTGGGTGTTTGTTCGTGATGAATTCCTTCAGCTTTTAATATTTCTGAAAAATTATTTATTTTCCCTTCATTTTTGAAAGATTTTTTTCTTTGGTATAGAATTTTAGGTTTAGAGTTTTTTCCTTTCAGTACTTTAAGGATGCTACTCTTCTTGCTTGCATCGTTTACAATAGGGAATCTGCTGTCATCTTTACCTTTCTTCCCCCGTACCTAGCATGTCTTTTTTCTCTGGCTGCTTTTAACATTTTTGTCTTCGTCATTGGTTTTGAGCAATTTGATTATGATAATATCTTGGTGTAGTTCATTGAAATTGGGGTTTGCTGAACTGCTTGGATCTATGAATTTATGGTTTTCATCAAGTTTGTGCAGTTTTTGGTTATTATTAATTCAAATACTTTTTCTGCCCACACCCCTCTTCTCCCCCCTCCTTTCTGGGTATTCTCATGATCTGTATGTTAGGCCACTTGAAACTGTCCCACAGCTCACTGATTCTCTTAATTTCTCTGGATTCTTGTTTTCATTGTGTGTGTGATTTTGGATAGGTTCTATTGCTATGCTTTCAAATTCACTAGTCTTTTCTTCTGCAATGCCTCATCTGCCATTAATCCCACCCAGTGCAGTTTTCATTTTAAACGTTGTAGTTTTCGTTGCCAGAGTACAATTTGGGTCTTTTAAAAAAATAGAATTATGATTGACATGTAACATTATATTAGTTTCTGGTGTACAACGTAATGATTAATGTTTGTGTATAATTGCAAAATGATCAGTTAGCATCTGACACCATGCATAGTTAAAAGATTTTTTTTTTCTTGTCAGGAGAACTTTTAAGGTTTACTCTCAGCAACTTTAAAATATGCGAGGCAGTCTTATTAACTAGAGTCATCATGCTGTACCTTACGTTCCCATGACTTACTTTGTAACTGGAAGTTTGTGCTTTCTGACCATCTTCACCCATTTATTTCACCCTTCCCCCCACCAATACCTTTGGCAACCACCAGTCTGTTCTCTGTATCTATGAGCTATTAATTAATTAATTAATTTACTTTTAAAGATTCCACATGTGAAAGTATATGGTATTTGTCTTTCTGAGATTTATCTCGCTTAGCATAATGGTCCCTCCATGTTGTTGCAAATGGCAAGGTTTCCTCTTTTTGTGACTAATTATATCGTGTGTATAGATTCTATGTTCTTTACCCATTGAGCCTCTGGTAGACACTTAGGTTGCTTCCGTGGCTTTTGTAAATAAGGCTGCAGTGAACATGGGGTGCATATATTTTTTCAAATTAGTGTTTTTGTTCCACCCAGAAGTGGAATTGCTGGATCATATGGTAATTATAGTTTTAATTTTTTGAGGACCCCCCATACTGTTTTCCACAATAGCTACACCAATTTACGTTCCTTCCAAGAGTGTCCAAGCGTTTCCTTTTCTCTCCACATCCTCACCAGCACTTGTTATTTCTTGTCTTTTTGATAATAGCTAATCTGACAGGTGTGAGGTGAGGTCTCCGTGGTTTTGATTTGCATTTTGATGTGGGTCTTTTATATCTTATGTCTCTATATCTGCTTAACTTTCCGAACATGTGCAATAGAGTTATAATCACTGTTTTAATAGCCTCATCTCCTAATTCTGACATCTGCAAGCTGTGGGTCAGTTTTAATTGGTTAACTACTGTTCTCATGATTGATCATATTTTCCTGCTTTTTTGCATGCCTGGTAACTTTGGATTTGATGCCAGACATAAATTTGACCTTGTTGAGTGCTGGATATTTTAGTATTTCTCTAAATATTCATGAGTTTTGTTCTAGGTTACAGTTAAGTTAGCTGAGCATGGTTTGATCTTTGCCTTTAAGGTTTGCTGGACGGGAGCAGAGCTATATTTACTGTAGGATTGAGTTTGCTCCACTGCTTTTGTGTAGTCTCCCCAGTGCTCCGTGAGTCATGAGGTTTTCCAGTCTAGCTGGTGGAAACAGGTACTCTTCCCAGCTCTCTGTGAGTGTTGGGTTCTGTTGCCTCTGATCCTTTTGGGCAGCTCTTTGCCTAGCTTTGGGAAGGAACTCACGTGTAAATGCTGACCAGTGTACTCGACGGGGTCTCTCTGCAGGTCTCTGGAGTCCTCTCTCTGCAGCTTGCCCATCTCTACTATTCTGTCCCACAAACTCTAGCTTTCTTGGTCTCTCTAAACCCTGAGTACCATCTCCTCAACTTGGAGAGCGCTGGGCTCTGCCTGCTTCCTTCCCTTTTCCTGATCTATGGCATGCACTCCCTCAGGTGGTAAGCTGGAACACTTCTAGGGCTCTCCTGTGTTCTTCCTGTTTTCAGGGATCCCTGTCCTTCCTTGCCTGCTAACTAGTCTCCTGAAACTGGTTCATATTTTTGGCCTTTTTTGGGTTGTTTCACTAGGGAGGGTAAATCTGGTCCCTCTTACTCCAACTTAGCCAGAAGCAGAATTCTCAGAGAATGTTTTTGAATTGCTGAATGAATCTGCACAGCTCTGTGGGGATATTCTTTGAGACCTTATACAAATGTGCATACCTTAGGGAGCTCCCAGACCCCCCCCCCCAACTTTAAAGCCAGTTGGGTTTTCACACTTCGGTGACATGCCGTTGGCATGGCAGAGGCCATTACGTGGCTGGTGGTTTCCCAGCCACATGGCAAGCTTGTCTGAGTGCATCGGGCTCATTGGTTTCCCCCAGTCAGTGCCTGGCACTGAGGCTGGCAGCTCTTGTTGAGTTGATGGGAGTTGGAGGGCAGGAGTCACTGTTACAGAGATGAATGGAGATTGCTCAGTGAATATATGACGCTTCCCCAGACTCTTCCCTTACCTGAGCTTTTTACCCAAGCCCCATCTAGTGGCTCCAAAAGCGTGAGGAAGGTCCTCCTTCGCCCTGCTGCTGCCCAGGCCCTGGGGGGTGCGCCTCCCGGCACTCCCACAGGCAGCAGGCAGGAGAGCAGGCGCTGGCTGGAGAGGCCACCTCATGCAGGAGCGGCTGTATGGAGTGTTCTCGGACTGTGAGGCACAGCAGTCCCCGAGGTCACAGGGAGGGGAAGGCCCGATCTGGAGTAGCAGCCAGAAGACTTCGCTCAGAGACCTGGCTCTGCTGCGTCCTAGCTTGTGTGCTGTTGGGCATTACACTGCCTCTCTGGGCCTCAGCTTGGTCCTCCGTTACGCGGGGATGGTAGCCCTTGTCCTGCCCGGCTCACAGGGCTCTTATGTGTGCAAGGATGCTTTGCCATAGTAGAATCCTCTATAAAGGCATCATTATTTTTGGATATTCTCATCAAACAAATGAAAGTGTTTGTGTTGTATTTTCTTAATTGGATGTCTGCACGGGAATGTTTTTGCTTATAATCCACACGGCACGCAGCAGGTATCCCATGAAGGTATGTATTTGTCCACTTTGTATTTGACAGTCATCATCTGGTACTTCCTGGTGACCTTCTTCATGATCTGGAGAATGGCGGGTGGCCCTCCGATAGCTTCTTGGGAAGGTTACCTTTTTTCCCCTTAGGGGAAAATGTCTAATTTGAGGGGAACTGTAATTCTTTGGGCTTTTCATGTACTTGGAAGTGACTTAGGACTGCGAACATGCTGGTGTGTTGTAGTTGCAGAGGAAAGTGGTCACTTGCCGTCGGAGGAGCGGCCTGCTCGCGCTCTGCAGGCGGGAGCCGTGTCTGCGAGTGAAGAGGAGCCGTTGCGTGGCCCTGGGGGCCAGGACAAGTCAGCAGGAGAGGCCGGCACGGTGCTGGGGCTGGACGCTGATGGCGACCACGTGGTGATGCTGTCCGTGATCCCCGGGGAGACCGAGGACAAGCTGAGTCCCGAGCCCAGCGGCGGCACCTGTGGGGCCCGAGGGGAGGAGGACTCGCGGTGCAGCCTCCGAGAGCACCTCTTCTCTCTGGACGGCTCTGGGGCCAGCTTCCAGGACAGGGAGGAGGAGTATTACTCAGAGCCAGAAGTGGCCGAGTCCGACCCGGTCCCACCCGAGGACTCCAATAACACGGAAAGTCTGAAATCCCCCAAGGTGAACTGCGAGGAGAGAAATGTGACGGGCTTAGAAAACTTCACTCTGAAAATTTTAAATATGTCACAGGTAAGAAAGAATGGTTTAGTACTTTTCTCCTTTTCTGCATATTGATTTTACGATTTAATCCTTTTATCAACTTTCAGATGGAAGGTCAGAGTCTTTATCATTTTGTAAGTGGGACAGCACTTAATGGCTGCATCACTGAAAACTGACTTGGCTCTCCGTGATGTTCGTAGGGAGAGGAGGCGCTAGACCTAGTGTCAATTATGCTTTTTAGGCGGCTTGAGCCTGGTGACCCTCTGGGTCCTCCCTCCACCAAGCCTCACGATGAAAATCCCAGGGGACAGCGCCGCCTCAGTCGGTTAAGCGTGACTCTTGGTTTCCACTGAGGTTGTGACCTCAAGGTCGTGAGATGGAGCTCTCCATCAGGCTCTGCACTCAGCACGGAGTCTGTTTGACATTCTTCCTCTCCCTCTGCCCCTCCCCCCGCTCTCATGCTCTCTCGCTCTCGCAAATAAATAAATAAATCTTTAAAAAAAAAAATATCCTGGTGGAAGATAGGCACTTGCCATCAGAATCCTAACATTTTTCTTCTTCCAAATGAGGTATTTACTACAGAGGCAAGTTAAAAATATCTGAATTACTAAGATTGTGATCTAGCATTGTTTAGACTGGTGGTACCCCTGGGAAGCATGTTATATTAATGAAAAATTTCTTTCCTTCAAAGAGTTTGACTCCAGTGTTTTCTCCGGAGTGATAGCTGAGACAGTTGTCCCCAACCTAGCCATGCTTTTCCAGCGCATGCTTTTCCAGCCCATTGGATAAATGATAATTCCGAAGAGAACACTGGGATAATGACTGACTGTTTCTGTGGAATTGTTAAGCTAGGTAGCAGGATGAGTTCAGGCTGCTTATGTAATACGAGAAGAAATCCTAGCTCGGCACACCGTGACTGCTTATTTTAAATGAGGGTCTGTGGTACGTTGAGTGTCCGTAGCCCCTCCACGTGCAGGGGTCAGTGCTGGTCAGTGCTGGCCTCACATCCTCCCCTCAGTGCCCGGTGAACACTGCCTCAGCTCTACAGCACTGTTTCTAGGCTGTCACACACTTGACCAGGAGAGAGCAGTTTCAGCAGCCTGAGTTAGGGTGGTGGCAGGGATGGTGCGCCCTTGAATTGAACTAGCCTTTGGCCAAATGCACTGATTGGACTGCTTATAGATTTGGGTCTGCTGAGTTGATGGTTGGGGCCTGAGATCTCAGTGCTTTAATAATGCCATTAGAGTGTGTGAGAGGCACAGGTGAGAGGTTGGGACAATGGCCTGTGCCTTGTGTGTACTTAGTATTTGAATTGATGCATTATGAAAAATACTAAAATGCTTTATAGTACTATCAAGAAAATTTACAGGAAAGTTTACGATTTGTTATTTGATAATACTTTTCTGCTGATTCATGCATTCCTATGGTTCAAAACCCAAAAGGTTCTTAAGGAGCTACCCTACAGTCTCCCTTCTGTCTGTGTCCCTGCCTCCTCTCCGTGGAGGCAGCAGTGTTTCCAATTTCTTGGGCATCCTTCCAGAAAAATTTATACGAACATTTACTGCTGACTTTAACACTTGTTTCTTTTACCACAGGACCTTATGGATTTTCTAAACCCAAACGGTAGTGACTGCACGCTCGTCCTGTTTTACACCCCATGGTGCCGATTTTCTGCCAGTTTGGCCCCTCATTTTAATTCTCTGCCCCGGGCATTTCCAGCTCTTCATTTTTTGGCACTGGATGCATCTCAGCACAGCAGGTATGTTCCCTGAGTGGAGCTTACGGGTCATCCTTCTGGATGATGCTTGCAGTTCTTTGGAGGTTGCCATCAGTTAAGTTCGAAGCCAAGGAGGTCGGTGTGAGCCTGAAAGCTGGACTAGTGGGAGGGGTAGGCAAGGGTGAGTGGTGAGGGTGGTCACACTCCTCAGGGAGCTGAGGCCTCTCTTTCTGGAGGCCCCTGAAGAGGGGACTGTTCTCTGAAGGGTAGAATTTCTCTCTCTCTATTTTGATGTTAATTGCATCTATTGTTTATTGAAGGCTTAGCATGTGCTAGATACTGGGGAAAGCACTTTTTATTTTGCATGTCATTTTGTCCTCAAAACAGGTGTAGTGGGTATGTACTGTAAGTTTTCCCCCATTCTGCACAGAAGTAAGTAACTAGCCCTAGGTTGCATTATATAAACGAATGAGTTGCTATGACTGAGTTAATAATTTTTTTAAAATTTAAATTCAATTTAGTTAACATATAGTGTATTATTAGTTTCAGGGGTAGAATTTAGTGATTCATCAGTTGCACATAGCACCCAGTGCTCAGTCATGTGCGCTCACCCAGTTACCCCATCCCTCCACCCCCTGCCCCTCCAGCAACCCTCAGTTTGTTCCCTAGAGTTAAGAGTCTCTTATGGTTTGCCTCCCTCTCTGTTTTTATCTTATTTTGTTTTTCCTTCCCTTCCCCTGTGTTCATCTGTTTTGTTTCTTAAATTCCACATGTGAGTGAAATCATGTGGTATCTGTCTTTCTCTGGCCGACTTCGCCTAACACCCTCTAGTTCCATCCATGTCGTTGCACATGGTAAGATTTCATTCTTATTGATTGCTGGGTAATATTCCATTGTATATATATCTGTACCACATCTTTATCCATTCATCTGTTTTTTTTTTTTTTTTTTAAGATTTTATTTATTTATTCGACAGAGATAGAGACAGCCAGCGAGAGAGGGAACACAAGCAGGGGGAGTGGGAGAGGAAGAAGCAGGCTCATAGCGGAGGAGCCTGATGTGGGGCTCGATCCCATAACGCTGGGATCACGCCCTGAGCCGAAGGCAGACGCTTAACGACTGCGCCACCCAGGCGCCCCAATCCATTCATCTGTTGATGGCACATCTGGGCTCTTTCCATAGTTTGGCTATTGTGGACATTGCTGCTCTAAACCCTGGGGTACAGGTGCCCCTTCCAATCACTGTGTTTGTATCCTTTGGATAAATACCTAGTAGTGCAAATGCTGGGTCATAGGGTAGCTCTGTTTTTAACTTTCTGAGGAACCTCCACACTGTTTTCCAGAGGGGCTGCACCAGTTTGCATTCAGGGTGGAATTTGAAGCTGGCTCCACCTGATGGCAGTGGAGGGGCCAGAGGACTCTTCAGAGTCTCGGCCAGCCTGAATTAGCAAAATTAGTGTCACAAGTGGGACCCTCCTGAGACTCACCCACAGTTTAGGTTTCCACCCCTGGCAGCCCAACGCAGCACCCTGTTGTGTGTCTGCTCAGGATTTCTTTCTTTTCCTCCTTTCCCTCCCCTCTTTCTTCTTTCTTGTTCACATTTATTCTTGCATGCGTGTTCCTTAGTGGACAGACAGTAAATTAATTTAATGAATTAATTTAGGCCCTTAAAATGACATTTACTTTTGTTTTATATTATTCAGTGGGCTCTTGTCTTTTTTAGATGTTGAGTGAGCTGAGTTACAAAGAGCTTTGTTCACATGTTCTGTATTTCCCCCGGTGCTGTGACTGCGTCTGGGTTATAAAGCATGTCCCTCTCCTCCACATCACATGCCCCGTAGCAGGGCATGGGAGGCTGTATGTGAATCAGTTTGGAAAGTCTTGAAGATGGTCAAGTTGGTAAAAATGGAGTTGAGTAAAGCTTTTTCGAGTAAAAAAAATTTTTTTTAAAGATTTATATATTTATTTGAGAGAGAGGTGGGGGGAACCGAGTGAGCGGGGAGAGGGGGAGAGAGCATGGAGCCTGACGCGGGGCTTGATCCCATGAGCCTGAGATCACAACCTGAGCTGAAACCAAGAGTTGAATGCTTAACCCACTGAGCCACCCAGGTGCCCCTCGAGTTAAAATTTTGAGTAAAACATTGCACTCCACTGATATTCAGTGTGTGTAATGTAACTGCCAATATTTACGTAAATTTGTTTAGGGAGAAAGAAATCGCAGCAAATTAGTAATTCTCACAAGGGCTTCAGGGAAATATCTGCGTGGCCTGGTCCAAGGGAGCAGGCTGATGGGAAGTCTAGTCTAGGTTAGTGTCAGACTTCGACTGGGCCTTCCCCTGCCCCCAAGCCAGCAGGGCTGGCTCCCAGCACCAGCTTAGTACTCTGGGTTTGGGCTTCTGTTCCCTGGTGGCTTTAATCATCTGCTTTGTTCAGTCATCTCCATGCATCCTTCTCAGTGCCTGCTCTGGTGCCTTAATCATGGAGAGTAGAAGATACTTATTCTTGTTATATGGCCTGCAACATGTGTTTGCCTCATCTGTTTACATGTAAGTGACAACATGTTTACAAAAGAAAAAAATCCTGATTATCCAATACTATCATCTTACTAACAGGGGAAACTGGGGCTTAAAGATGTTAGATAGTCTGCCCGAAGCTCACACAGCTGGTTCAGTGACAGACCTGAGGCTTGAACCGCGCGTGTTTTGACTGCAGAGCTTATACCATGACTCTGTATTATGTAAAGGTGAGCCAGTCCCACTCAGATCATGTTACATCCTGCCCCGGTTGTGAACTTCCTGGTGTGTCTGCTAGACCGTAGATGCCCACATGCTGACTTACCAACTAATTGCTTGCCCTAAGTTGAATCTTAGTGTGAGGGACGGAGATGGGCATTCTGGAGAGTTTGAAATTTCTTCTGTCAAGTAAATTGACACAGTGTGCTTTGTCCATGAATTAGAATTTTCTGGTCTGATCTCTTTTGGCAGTTCACAACTTAAATGGCGGAATAACTAGGGGACGCCTGGCTGGCTCAGTCGGTAGAGCACGTGACCCTTGATCTTGTAGTTGTGAGTTCTGGCCCCACGTTGGGGGTAGAGTTTACTTAAAAAAAAAAAAAAAAGAAAGGAGGAATAGCTGTGTCCAGGGTAGTTCCTTGTTGTAATAGAAAGCAACTGAGCAGAACAGGAATGCCCCCAACCTCAACCCATAAGGAAAAAAGTCAGAAATTGCTATAAGCATAGAATTTGCATATCAGAAACCTCTGTAGGTCACAGGAAAATGATGCTTTCTCATTTATTGCCATCCATTCTGATATGGCAACTGTGTGAGGAAACCCGCTGTTACTTCAGGTTGTCTGACTGACTGCTTTCTGTCACAGCCTTTCTACCAGGTTTGGCACTGTAGCTGTTCCTAACATCTTATTATTTCAAGGAGCTAAACCAATGGCTAGATTTAATCATACAGACCGAACACTGGAAACACTGAAAGTCTTCATTTTTAACCAGACAGGTATGTAGAAATCATATGCTCTAAGAAGGGGTTTTATTGCTGGAAGTATATGCCTTCTGTGGGTTCCTGTCTGCTCTCCTTAAGTGAAGGGGTCAAGACTGGCGTTCAGATGTAAACCTTCTTTTCTAGTGAACTACTTGTGGTTCTGTTAAAAGTCTCTCAGTCAGTGGCAAGCTTGACACAAATAAGGATTATCGATACCTTTAAAAAACCAGCTTTATTATTCTAGAATTCACATACCATACACCTGTAGATAACTTTTTACATCCATTTTTCACTAAAGTGTGGTAGTTACACAAATGTGTGCATTATAATGGTGTGCTGCGTGATGAATTTTCACAAAATGAGCGCCTTGGGTCATCAGGACTCCGACCCAGAGACAATGTTACCAGCCCATCCCCTCAGCACTGTTACTGCTGCCTATAAGGGTAACTACCACCTTGACTCCTAACACCATGGACTAGTGTGACCTGTTTTTGAACTTTATATTAATGGAGACATACATAATGGATTCCCTTGTATCTGGCTTATTTCAGTCACCGTTATGTTTGTGGGATTCACCTGCGTTGGTGCATATGGTTGCTTTTATTTTCTTCCTTTTTGTTGCTGTGTGGTATTCCATTTATTCATCCATATGCAGATGCTATTTTAATTCCTTAATATTTGCCAAAACAAGTGGCCTTACTTTTTATTCTGTAAAAGTTTGAACACTGAATATTGAAGAAATTCTCTTCTTTGATAAAGTTTGCTCCACAAAAGCTTTAATGCCTTAATTATGAGCACCCCACTTCTTTCTGAAGTATATTCACTGGAAATAAAAATGAGTTATAACATACCTTCCATATATATTAAGTTGCATCTAATTACTTATCTCTCACAGTAAAGAACAAAGAGCTGAGTTACCTCATAGGAGTGGAAGGGTTGTTCCCAGATAGTTAGCTATTCAAGTCTCACAGTACCAGACTCCCAATTGCCAATCAGGATATGGAGAGAGGGAGCCAATTTGCTCAATACTCTAAGAAAACCTAGAACCTAAAAGAAATCAAGAAGTCACAGCATCTTTGGTAATCTCTGATCTCAGTGGTGGTTAGTTCTAACAATTTTTTCAGTAAATTATTTAAAAGCATTTTGAATTTAGTGTTCCTTCACCTGTGAAAACATTCTGTAGACTCCTGAGAGTAGCTTTACCAGTCTCAAAGAGAACAAAAGACAACTCTTATCATGCCCGAAGACCCTTCTGAGTTCACAGAAATTCTAATGTTTAGGCTTTGAACAGCTGAATGGGTTCCTGTTCCTTTGATGTGGTGGGAGAAAGGCAAGTTACAAATTACACTAACAGGCAAGTGAAACCCATCCCAGATATACTAGTGTGGTGTTTATTTTAAGACTGCATATCTTTTTGCATACCATGCAGAACTCTTCAGAAAGATCTTTAGCGGGTGTGTTTTCCATCTGATTTGAAACAGTTGATTTCTCTTTCAGGTATAGAAGCCAAGAAAAATGTGGTGGTAACTCAAGCTGACCAAATAGGCCCTCTTCCCAGCACTTTGATAAAAAGTGTGGACTGGCTGCTTGTATTTTCCTTATTCTTTCTGATTAGTTTTATTATGTATGCTACCATTCGAACTGAGAGCATTCGGTGGCTCATTCCAGGACAAGAGCAGGAACACGCGGAATAGTGATGGACTGCAAGGAGAAGTCGGAACGAGGAATTTCAGAAATTAATGCTGCACTTTCTTACATTTTCTCCAGTAAAGTGTAGACTTACACCTTTAGTTAGATTAAAAGAATCATGCATTTGTTGAACTGCTGAATGTGTTAAAAAATTATAAATTGGTGTTTTAATTAGTACCGCAAAAAGCAAATGAACATATTCAATAGAACTCACCATTCTTGTTTTTACTAATCCAGTATTTAAGGGAGTAATCCAGTTTCAAATGGGAGCTGTGTTCAGGTGGAATAGTGGGTAGAGTGACAGTTGGCTTCATAGAAGGAAGAAATAGGACTTTTCACGTTTTAGTTTTAGAAGAGTCTTGATTCCGTGTATGTCTAAGAAGGTTGGTTTCTGTTCATTTGCCATTTTTCTCTCAGAGTCTGTAAGCAGGAAAGTGTTCTGTTGTGGAAGAAGTACTAAAATTCATAAGTGTGACCTTCTGAGTAACTGATGGGAAAATAAAAGAGTCAAGTACTTTGGTGGTTGTGATCTCGAATTTCACCGGAAGGATTTGAAGTGCTTTAAGTCGTTTCTGGATAGGACAGATGTTAGGAGAAAGTAAATATTATCATCAAACTAAAGCTTATTTATGATCAGTTCTAGGCCAAAGCATAACTCGAGTTTTAGTCAGTTACCTAACCAACATGCACTGATTCAGCCTTAACATGTTCTTAGCACTGTGCCAGCTTCAGTGAGAGCCGAAAGAAATACGTAACACCGTTCTTGCCCACAAGTTGATTCTAGTCTAGTTTAGGACACAGGTAGAAAAGAGACAACATGTAATTTATATCAACTTTTTGAAAAGCTGTTTCTAAAAGATCCCTTAAACGCAGATATAAGACATCTGACCACCTAATGAGAAATAACCTTTAGTGATGGTGTCCAGTGTTTCCGATAGAGTAGTTCATTTCATAACGCACCCTAAATTCTATGGAAATAGAACATTAGTTGAGTCACCTTCTCAGAATGTTATGTTGGGCAGGACTTTACAACGTCATGTTGTGGACAGCTATGGCCGGGGTGGTCACTGGCAGGAAGGGACGGTGGTTCAGAATGGTACTATTATTATTTTCACTTACAAATGAGCAAACTGAGGTATGGAGAGAATTTCCCTCGTCTTCCCCCTTTGTTTCCCATAGACTCCTACGTAACATAGCTATCATTTAGCACCTTGGTTTTATTGTTGTTTTGTTTTGCTTAACAAATGATAAATATTTCACTGTTGCCAATAGATTTCCTAACTGTAACTACATAATAGGTCTTTGAGTAGGTTCCGCATTACTTACTTAACCTTTTTTTTTTTAAATTTATGGTTGTATATAGTCTCATTTCCTGGGGGCACACTCCCAGATGAGAAGTTATCTTATCAAAGATACAGGCATATTCATGCCTTTGATATGTAATGGGTGTGGAGGACGAGGAAAGGCTCCTAGGACGGCCAACAGATCATGGGTTTGCTTCTAATACTTACTTAGCTGAGACAAGCTACCTGGTGTTCCCTAGAGGGGAGGTTCAAGTGTAGAGAGGATCAGTTGGAAAGCACTGGTGCTGAGGGAATGGGAAATAGAAGGAGGCAGGAAGGAAGGTCCAAGGGCAGCTAAACCACCCCAAGCCAAGCAAGGCGTCTGTGCCGCAGAACCGTCTGTGCACTGGCACCAACGCCAGGGATGGGGCGGGCGGGGATTCAGCTGCATGGAAGACAGCAAAGATCATCAGAATGCCAGTCATCAGGGACAGAAGTCCAAACACTTCTGCTCGCTCCTGCTTAGTATCAGTTGCCAAGGAAAACACAACACGTAATACAGTCACGCAGTGGATGGAACAGCATTTGTACTCACAGAAGAGACACAGCAATATCAGCTCCAGGAATGTGCACTGGGCCCTCATGGCTAGTGGATCCTCCCCAACAGCCAAAGGCCCGAGTGCCCCACTGGTGTCTCAGCAAAGCTCCTCCTGACCCACTGGAGTCTCCTGACCCACTGGAGTCTGTACTATGGAAAGGGGAGTGGGGGAAGCATCCCCCAGGGCTATTTGACTTACCGTGCTTAAGCAGAATACAGGAGTACATATTGAGCCTGGATCAGGGAAGGATAGTCCCATATAAGGTGATAAGCCTGGAACAGGCCGTATGGGCTCTTTTTAACTAAGAGGTGTTCTAGGCCTAAGGGCCATTCTGACATGGGTGAGCAGGACTTAAATGGGTCTAAGGCCCATTCTTACACTGAGCGGGAGACTGCCTTTCCCAAGCGTGTCCACTATAGAGACTTGCTCAGTAAATCTCTGCTAAGGAACTTAAATCCGACTAACTGGAGACCTACATGTGAAGGCAGAGTATCCAAAGCCCCTCCTGGTGAACATCACTTCCCCTGGGCCCTACTGGCGTGCTACTGCTGCTGCTTTTCTTAACTACAACTGACATGCCAGTTTCCTACAGTGCATTTCAGGAAAGAAAATAGTCTCTTATTACCTCACACCTACCAGTTCATTTTGCAGTTCTCACTTTAGTAAGCAAGTTTGCAGAGTATTCATGGTTGTATACACTTGATTAAGTACTGGAAATGAAATTCTTAATTCCATCTCCAGTCTCTGCCCACTCGAGTCATCAGGCAAAGGAAACTAGAGTGTCTTGGATGGATGCGTGAAGATTGGTGACATTTGATCAGGGTCTGGAGTGAGATTCCTCCCCAGAGTTTTTGTCAAGTGGGCAAAAACTTAAGAAAGCATATTGAGCCATGTCTGAATTTTAGGATGTTTTAACGCAACCCCCCCCCCAACTCCATACGGGAAATAAAATTAACTGCTAGCAACTAAGTTAAATTTAAATGGACTCTCATTAAAAAAAAAAAAATTCTCGAGCATGTGGCTAAATCCTATGCAAAATTGGTTATATTAATTTGCTTAAACTAGCAAAAAGAGATACAAGTGAATATACTAAAAACCAGTAAACTGTGTACTTTAAAGGGTGAACTTCATAGTATGTGACATTACATTTGAAAAAAAGGCAAGGAAAAAAAAATACTAGTAAATACATGCATAAAAGAATCCACGTCTTCCCCAGAAAACAAAAAAACAAAAATCCTGTGACTCTGTCTACGTTCATCTCCGGAGTGCGCACCGTGCACCGCTCCTTAAAGCATGAAGAGCCGGGTATCCAGACTGTCCTGTCTGGGTCAGCACAGATGAACCAGCGTGCCCAGGGTCTCAGCAGCCAGGCAGGCCCAGCAGAGCTTCCATCCGCACCCAAGGCCCTATGCCTTACAAGCCCGGATCGGAACCACTGTGGTTCTCTGCCCTCCGCGAGCAGGGAGGGGGGTGGTCCCCAAGCACCCACCCGAAGCCCATCTCCTCCCGTCCCCGCCCGCGAAGTCCTGCCGCCGGCGCGGGCTCTTAGCCCCACCGCCTAGGAGGGAGCCCGGCACGGACAGTCCGCGAGTGTGCGGCGAGCCGGGGCCGGGACACCGAAAATCCAAACGGGGGGTCACGCCTGAGTGCTCTGGCCGGCCTGCTCACCCATCTCCCGGCACGGGCGGGAAAGCGGGTCGGTGCCGGCAAGCCGCGGCGGGCGCGGGCGGGACCCGAGAGCGCGGGGGCCTGCGGAGGCCTGCGGCGGCCGTCCGCCCGCAGCCAGCACTGTCGGCGGCCCTGAAGCTCCCGGGACCTTCCGGGACAGGCCGCGCGGGCGCCTGCAGGACTGCTAGGCCCGCGGCTGGGGGCTGCCCGCACCGCTCCCTGCTCCCGGCCGGCCCGGTGGACGCCTGCGGGCTGCGGGCAGGCAGTGCGCCGGGCAGCCCTCAGCCGGCGGCCATGGCGGCGGCGCTGGGGGCGCGGGGGGCGCCGCGGCTGCTGTTGGCGACGCTGCGGGGCCGGGGCCGGAGCTTCTCAGTCACGGTGAGTGCCGGGGCCCGCGGTGCGGGAGGAGGGCGAGGCCTCGCGGCGCCGGCTGGGGGGCGGAGGGAAGGGCTCGGGCCGGCCTGGGACCTCGGACCTCGGAGAGCCGCATGCCGGCGCCGGGCACCTGCCCGACGCCTGGCCTGAGACAAGGGGCCCGCAGCACCATCGTTTCTTCCTGGCATACACATCCCGTCGTTGTCTACGAAACTGCCCGTCGGGGGGACAAAAACACCGAGGACGAGTTTTGTTTAGAGAAAGCACGAAAAGTAGCTGGGAAGGTATCTGATACTTAGGGTCACTTGACGTGATTAAAGGCGCTGTGTCGCTCGGTGGTGCGCTCGCCCAGAGCAGGGAGCGGCTCCCGCACAGCGCGCCCCCGCCCGAAACCCGCTGCCTCAGCGCTGAGTTAACTCACTTGTTTTGGTGCGATGTTTTTGGAGGAATTATTAATCATTTGGGGGGTGACAAATTTATACCTCTTTCCTCTTCCGCGGGGCGTTCCGTCCGTGTTCTGGCATTAGAAATTAATATATTGAGATAAATTAACTTGAGGGAAAGTTTTAACACGCAGCACCACCTAGTGGGGAAATGTTGCATTAAACTTCCCATTTCGTTTTAAGTTGCTTGCTAGAGCCCCTTGGCAGTTTGAAGTCTTGAATAGGATACATTTAAAATAGCTCGATGATAGAGGAAGGTGAGCACTGTTTCGTGGCCTCTAAGGTGAGAACACGGGTTGAGTGGTTACTGTCACCTAAGCGTGTCCCAAGGCATGTCTGTACCCAAGGAGCTGATGATTAAGTGAAATTACGGGGTTCAGAGGAACGAATAAACAGACATGATTTGAGTGGCTGCCACGTGCCAGGCTCTATGCTGGGTGCCTTCACATTCAAGATCTCTTTAACTGAACTCTTTCAAAAAAAATCTCGGGGCTCCTGGGTGGCTCAGTCGTTTAAGCATCTGCCTTCAGCTCAGGTCATGATCTCAGGGTCCTGGGATCCAGCCCCATGCCAGCTCATCGGGGAGTCTGCTTCTCCCTCACCCTCTGCCACTCCCCCTGCCTCTGCTCTCTCTTTCTCTCTCAAATAAATATATAAAATCTTAAAAAAAAAAAAGTCTCAACGGGTAGATGTTGTGATACCCCCACCGAAGACATGAGGATACTGGTATTGAGAGAAGCCAAGTGATTGGTTCAGCATCTCCACAGCTGAAAATAATCAAGCGAGGCCTTGGATCAAGTTTGTTCTCTCCAGATCCTATGCTCTTCCCTATCCCTGTCCCCATCTCCCGCAGAAAAATAATTAAGCCCATCATAAAGGGTTCTGCAGTAGGTGTGTCTCCATGGGGACCATTTGTGTTACGTAGATGAAGTGGCTGCATTTCACAGTCCTGGACGTGGTCCCTGTTCTTGGGCAGACTCCTGTGGTGAGCGCAGAGCGCACACCATCGTCCTCATTGGGGATGCACGTGGCAGAGTGTGGAGGGAAACAGCTCAGCAGGCGTGTTCCACTCACTCCGGGTGACTGCTGCATTGCCCACAGCATGGTTCACAGTTTTCTTGGCAGCTACTCAGAGTGGACACAGGTCATTTAATTTCTTTTCCGTACTTTTCTGAGTTGACTTACCATATTTAAGTGACTAATAAGCATTTTAGATTATTTCCTATAGTGGGTCACTGTAAAAGTAATGACTAGATGTTTTGAATCTTAATAGTTTAAGTGGTTTTGGTAACAGGTCTTCAAATGTTTTTGTTTAGAGTTTTCTTTTTTTCATTTTTTTTCTTGTGTTAGTTGTGGGGAAGGGTGGCTGACCTAGCAAGGAAGAGAAACAAGAAAATTGGTGCATAAGCAACCTTTTTTCCTCTTCTTAGAATAAGTTGTCTTTTTTTTTTTTTTTTTAAGATTTTATTTCTTTATTAGGGAGTGTGCACGCATGAGGGCGGTTGTGGGGGAGCGGTAAATGGAGAGGGAGAAGAAGACTCCCTGCTTAACCCACGGAGCCAGCCAGGCGCCCCAGAGTAAATTGTCTTAAAGTAATTTTACTTACTGTGCCCTCTTAATTACATTAACGTCAGTGATAAACCGTTTCGTGATTTCTGAAGCGGGAATGAGTTGTAGTTTCGTGGTGGAAGATCCAGCTCAGCCCCCAGTTGCTGTTTGATGAGGAGCCCCTAGAGTGTGTTTTGTCCTTCTGGGTGACAGTCCCTCTCTCACCTGAGCCTTCAGTAGCCCTGCAGCTAGGTAGGGTCGGAGGTATTGGTTGGCATTTATGCTGGTATGAGAGCTAAGCTCTTCTGACTGCTGCTAGAGTGTCCTTCTCTCCTTTCTCTGGCTATGATGTTTAGAGTTCTTTCTTTCTTTCTTTCTTTCTTTCTTTCTTTCTTTCTTTCTTTCTTTCTTTCTTTCCTTTCTTTTTTAAAGATTTTATTTATTTACTTGACAGAAAGAGGGAGCGTGTGCACAAGCAGGGGGAGAGGCAGGCAGAGGGAGAGGGAGAACAGGCTCCCCGCTGAGCAGGGAGCCCTATGCAGGGCTCAATCCCAGGACGCTGAGATCATGACCCTGAGTCAAAGGCAGACACTCAACCGACTGAGCCACCCAGGTATCCCTAGAGTTCTTTCAATTAAAAAACAAATAGCATGGGAAGTGTGGCATGTGTTAGCCAACAGAGCTCCGGTTTTGAGGGTTTCATCACCAGCGTGAGTGTGGGAAAAATGTGGGCAGTGCTGGGGAGATTTGTCTTACTGGTGTCCTGGAAAAACTCACTTTACTAAGGCAAGGGCTTTTTTGCCTGTAGTCCAGAGGATCTGTGGACCCCCAGAAGTTATTATCCGAAATCCTGTGTTAAGTGTGCATTTGTGTTTTTCCCCTCTGGAGGTTAGTTTGCATCAGATCTGAAAGGGGATAGTGCACCCAGAGAGTTAAGAGCCATGTGAGTGGGCAGTGAAGGCTACTAACGTGTGTGGGGCCCTCCAGAGAGCAGTGGACCAGGAGTACAGAGCCTTGAGTTCTAATTCGGGACCTGACAGCAGACTTGCAGGGTCTCCTTGCATGGGTGTGCTGACCAAGTTTCCCACATGCGGGAATGCTGGCCCTGGGTAATGGTCACTGGTAAGACGACCAGCGGTAATGGCTAGTGGTTGTGTCTGTACTAAACCAGAGACGCAGAATGGTGAAGCGTGAGGCAACAGTAAGGTGTGTGAGATATCATTAGCATGGAGACAGCCTCTTTTGTATGGAGCTAGCCTTATTTTTGTCTGTTTTTTTGATAACAGAGGAGCCCCAAATGGTCACAAATCGTTGTCCTTAAGGTATTTTTCTACGTCTCTCCATAAGGTAAAGGGCTATGCGTTTGAGTTTAACTGAACCTCTACATTTCAGATACTACATGTGTTCCTTTCATAGGTGGCAGATGCTCACCGTTTGACAGCAGAGGAGAGGAACCAAGTTATCCTTGACCTGAAAGCAGCAGGATGGTCGGAATTACAGGAGAGAGATGCCATCTACAAAGAGTTTTCCTTCAAAAATTTTAATCAGGTAATTATGACATATTCTTGCTAGTGCCGTGGTCTGTGTTGCCTTAGGCTGTAGCTCTTTACTACTACTGGTTGTCTGGTCCCATGTGGATCCTAAGAAGTCAGTGACAGCTCCTCCGTCCTTGTTGACAGGTGCTCCCATTCACCCGGGTGATTCTTAGCTGTAGGGGAAGGGAGTGGTTTTTGTCATTTGGAAAATCGGATTCCGAACCTTCTGGTTTGGTGTGGGTTAGGATATTTAGTTTCCTGGGGCGCCTGGGTGGCGTAGTCGTTAAGTGTCTGCCTCCAGCTCAGGGTGTGATCCCAGAGTCCTGGGATCGAGCCCCACATCAGGCTCCTCTGCTGGGAGCCTGCTTCTTGCTCTCCCACTCCCCCTGCTGGTGTTCCCTCTGTCGCTGGCTGTCTCTCTGTCAAATAAATAAATAAAATCTTTAAAAAAAAAAAAAAAACCCGAAAGAAAATTCTTTAAAAAAAAAAGGATATTTAGTTTCCTTTCAAATTTTAAATAACATTAAAAGGGAGTGTGAGTTTTTTGTGTGTATCAGAAGAGGGCTCGAGTAAAAGCGGTTGAGAAACATACACCTGCTTGACTGATTTCCCCTACTTTTCTTGGATGCTTGTCAAGTTTTCTTTCTCCCTGTACATGTATTTCAGTCTCTAAATCAAGCCCCAAGCTTCACTGTCTTCTCTGATTGGCTCGTTTTCCCCCAGCCCAAGAGCCAGCCCTTGTAGCTTTTCTTAAAAGCCGACCTCCCCCCTTGGAGACTCAGCCTTAACAAGGTAACTGTTGCATTAGGGCCCCGCCCTGTTTAGAGAGTCATCTCCCATGACTTAGCCTTCAGCTCTTACCCCGCTGCATTTATATGAGGTCGGTGCTTTTGACTATTTCATGTTTGTTCAGTGAGTTTGGTAATCCTCTGGACAGATTTATTGTTTTTATTTATATTAGGTGTCAGCATCTAGAAGGCAGAGACCATGTTTGCTTCAATAACTCTCTATTGTACCTAACACGGTTCTGGGTACAAGCAGGCATTTGATAAATGCAGACATTGATTACAGTGTTTGCCAGTTTCTGGAAGGGTGTGGGAAGACCAGATTTCCACCAAACAAACCTTCGACATGTTTTCCTAGTAAATGCCGTTGGCTCCACTGAGCTGCATGCCCTATTCTGCTCTCCATCCATCTGGCTGCCAGCCTTTCTGCTTTGAGTCTCCAGCTCCTGAGGAGACCTAGACCAAGCCGACTCCCTGTCCCTGCTGCCCCATGTGCCCGACAGCTCTTGTCAGGGGCTTAGCACTCCGTGGCTGGTGGCAGGGAATCCCATTGGTACAGTAAGCTCGTGCATAAGCTCTAGGTAGCATTTTCCAGGCTTATTAAAATTCTTACATGTGTACAGCCTGACTTCTTTAAGCCTGGGCTAATTTATTGGGCTTGAACATGTGGCTTAAAGTACTTGAGTAGTGTTGCCTCAGGCTCTGCCCAAGAGTCCGTCATCCAGCCCACGCTAACCCTGTGCTTGGTGTGACTTCCAGAAATAGGGAGGGAAGGGAAACTGTGTGAGGCATCCTTGATTAATTATAAGATTATTTTATTAATTTGACTTTTTTTTTTTTTTTTTAAATTTCCTTCACTCAGTTTTTAGGAGAAAGAGGCAGATGACACGAACATCAGCCAATGTCAGGGAATGCATTCAGAGAACCAGCCCTGAGATTATATCTCGGGGTCAGTTTTCCAGCCGCGTCTCTTAGGACTTCTGCATGTCCAGTGGCCTGTAACTGCATCTGGTGTTGTGACACCTGTCAGTGCTCACCCGCCCAGCATCACCAGGAGCACACGTGGCCTTCGTGGGGCGTGTTGGGCTGCATTGCTTGTGGCAGGGCAGGAGACTACACGTGGCAGGGAGCTGTGGGCCATCTCAGGAAGATGGTGCTGGAAAGATGGTTTGGTCTAGACTGGATGCTGTCAGAAAGTGGGCAGTTCTATGATTCAGTATTTTAATCATTCTTACCAGTAGGGCGAGCAGACTGAAGTGGGGCCAAAGCTGAAATTAGCAAAGAAGCAACACTCATTAGCTGGGGGGGAGAGGGGGGTGCGGGGGTGGCGTTCGGTACTTTGTGGTGTGGACAGTGTTCGTGTTTTGTCTGTGTTCACATAACCTTGCAGCTTGGTCTTGTTTTTGTTTGAATCCATCCTGCTCGCGAAGAGGCCTTGTCTGCTGTTGGTGTTCGCGTGTAACCCCAGGGCCTCGGTGTGCGTGCCAGGCCAGCTGCCGGCTGTCAGAGTTTCTTTTTCACAACCAATGTTTAGAGTCGTGACCCTCTCTCAGTGATAGATCCTCACTAACCTTTAATTTAGGACAGAAAAGATCCTGGTTTTTATTATAGAACAATAAGAGGAAATGCTAAAATAGGATGTTGTAAATTAAGAAAAATTCCCATTGCAACTTCTTTCATCTAGTGTTTATTCTTTTCTGGTCTTTCTCCTCTGATAGAGTTTATTCACAGTGTAGCAATTATTCATGCAGTTGGTTTTAAAAATCAGCTTGAGTTTTATTGTAAAAGTAGTATTTATTAACTCACCAAATATTTTTTAAGGATCTTCACTGTTCTAGGCACAATTCTAAGCTCAGGTAGGCCCGTTCTAGTGGAGAAGATAGACAAGAAGTGAATGAGTAGATAATGTAATTTCAGGTAGAGATAAGTGCCACAGAGAAAAGTAGGATATTGGAATGGAGACTGTTTAAGGTGGGGTGGTCTCACAGGCCCTCTTTAGGGAGGGACATCCGAGGCCTGAATCATGGAAAGGAGCTCAGCATGTGAAGACCCAAAGGAAGAACATTCCCAAAGGAGAGAAAAGCAGGTACGGAATTCCTGAAGCAGGAATGATCTTGGCCTGACTGAGCAAGAGCCAAAAGGCCAGTGTTCTGGAGTGAGCAGACAGGAGAGACTGGTTGGCGATGGGGCTGAGGAAAGGGAGAGCCCAGGGCCCTAGAGCCTTGTCTGTCCAGTGAAGAGTTTAGATTTTATTCTGGGTAGGAAAGCTATGGGGATTTCAAGCACAGAAGTGCCATGATTTGGCTATGTTCTAGAAAGACTGCCCTGGCTGATGTGCTGTGAATAGACAGCAGGAGGGCCACTGGAACCAGGCATACTAGCTAGGATGCCTTTGTGGCAGGCTAGGTAAGAGATGATGGGGGATTATGGAGCTGGCAGTGGAGTGGAGGGAAATGTAGGATTCCTCATGTATTTAGAAAAGAAAACAAACAAGACTTGCTCTTAGATTGGATATGGGGGAAGGGGAGGGTCAAGGATGATCCCAAGGTTTTGGTTCAAGCTGTAGGGTAAAGGGCGGGACTGTTGGTGTCACTTCCTGAGTTGAGGAAGATGGGGTGGGATAGGAAGTTGAGAACCCTGTTTTGGATGTGGCAGGTATGAGATACTTATTAGTCACCCAGGTGCTGTTATCAGATCAGCACTTGGCTACGTGAGGTCGGAGCTCAGGATGGAAATACTGGTTTGAGGATTGTCAGAGGTTAATTGTGAGAGCACAGGCCTGGTTGGCAAGAGAGCACAGGGTGGAATGGGCAGGTCGAGGCACTGGGCACCTGGTGTGTCCGCTGTCCGAGGACTGAAGACGGGATGTATAATGGTAGGTGAAGGTCAGTTGTTACCTTGCTCCTGAGAAGTAGAGGCAATTCTCTTCGATGGCTTCTATTGTTTTAGTGAGGTTATCAGTTGAGAACGAGCAGAAGTGGGAGGGAGGAATGTTGGAGATCTAGGAAGATCAGAAAGAGTGGAATAGCCCTCTCGGAGGCTAAGACAGTCCACTGATTAGGGGATTGTGGTCAGTTTCTGGGCAGTTTTCAATGTCACTGGAGATTTCTGGTCATACGTGGGAAGTGAAGGTTTTGTGTGTTTTGTCTAGCCACGTTCAGCTGTTTGGGCACAGTAGGTGCGGAGTTGGCTTAATAAAGGCTGTACTCTTGCTAAATGAGTCCAGTGGAGGAACTGAGGGGCAAGGGAAGTAAGGGCGTGTGCAAGGCAGGAATTAAAACATCGGAGCTTGGAATCTAGCTGGTAAGGAGGGAGGTGCGGCTGTGATTTTGGAGACTGAGGGAAGAGGTGGGGGTGTCCATTGGTATAACCTTCTTAGAGAGCAGTTGGGGAGTGTGTATTAGCTTCTAAAATGGACATACCCATTGTTCTAATCTAGAAATTTATCTTCTAGATACTATCCTGCGTGTGCACAAAATGGATATGTGAGGACGTTGGCCTAGATTTTTCTGTCGTGAGGAGGCATTTCCATGTGCCTAGGCACAGCTCCATGACGTGAGGTCTCCCTTGCTGTAGCCCTGCCCTTAGAAAGAGTTTGGGAGGCCCGCTGTGCCCCACGTTCTCCTGGCAGTGGCAGCACCTCTCCTGGCCTCAGCTCTGGAAGCTGGTGGGAGCCACTGTCCGCGAACTGGTCCCCTCTCTCCCTTAGCAGAGTTCAACCCACACTGGATGTTAGCATATGTTTTAAAAAGTCTCAGCTGAACATACAGGTAAAAATTATATTCTTTTTTTAGCTTCTTAATAGGTTGTGAACATTTTTCAGTTCTCTACATAGTCTTTTTATTTATAATAAATCTTCAGGAGGAAGGTTACACTTTTTGGGTGTTACAGGTTTTAAGTGGTTTCCTAATGTAGAGTGTGTGAGTCACAAGTTTGCTTTAGAATTCATTTCTCTTATTACTATAGAAAATGAACCATACCTTTTAGAAACATTTTTAGTGGGTGTGTGGATGGCTCAGTTGGTTAAACGTCTGCCTTCCGCTCAGGTCATGATCCCAGGGTTCTGGGATCAAGTTCCGCATTAGGCTCCTTGCTCAGTGGGCAGCCTGCTTCTTCCTCTCCTTCTCCCCCTCCCCTCCCCCTGCTCATGCTCTCTGTCTCTCCCCCCCCCCAAATAAAACCTTAAAAAAAAAAAAAAAAAAAGAAACATTTTTAGTGACCCTGGGTGAAAAGCCTATTTCTCAAAGCTTTGGGTTATTCTAGATTTTACTATAATAAGAAGCCAGCAAAATACATTGGAACTTTTTCTTTCTTAGTGGTTTTATTCCAGGATATGGTTAGTTCCAGATAGTCCACATTCATTTGATAGCTCAGATGGGTGCAAATATTTAGAGACTATAAGAGCAGAGTTCCCAAGTTCTAATGGTGTTGGTGCCTCCGGGGCCAGAGGTTTCTGTGGCCGGGAGCCACTGAGTCTCCCTGGGGGAGGGCTGCTCTGAGCCGCAGTGTGTTGAGGGTTGTGGGGCTGTGTGACAGGCATGGCGAGCCTCCTTGAGCCGGCAGAGCATAACGCTGCCAGGACTTGAAGCTGCAAAGATCCGTGCTCGCAGCGCTTGGACTCACACGGGGTGGGCTTGGCGTTTGTAAGAGTTTTGCTTTTCTTCTGTTCCTGGAGACTTAAGGAGGGAGAGGTCTCTCAGTGACAAACTGATGCTTAGGTGTTTGGCAACTGCAGGGCACCTGCATTGAAAGAACAAGATGTTGGTGTGAAACGTGGTTGTGAGTGTCCCATAAAGGTAAATTTTGTTAGGTATTGTCGCGGCTGGGGACGAGTGGGAAGCTTACAAAATCAGGTGTGGTTTGAAGCTTTGGAAGTAGGTGCGGAAGGTGAGGCTTTGGAACCCAGGAAAGAGCTATTCCGGATGCCAGCAGGTGGAGCCCTGCAGGGCAGGAGCCCCGACTGGCCAGGCAGCGGCACAGCCCCCCGGGAGGGCTCCCCCATCCTCTCCCTCGGGCATGCTGGCACCTCCCTTGTTCAGCATGGAGAGAAGTTAGTATCAGGAATAGGTCAGCAGCGGCACCCAGACGCCGCACCTGGGTTTGTTTGGTATCTTTTGGGTGAATGAAGAATTCCAGGAGGAGGGTTCCAGGAGTTTCCAGTTGGTAATGGAGAACACTTTTGACTCAGGAGAAAGGACGCAGCTTTGTGAGAAGGACCTGGGATTCCCTGCTTTCCCGGAGGAGCTCCTGTACCCTGTCTGTGCTGCCTCCAGTGGACCCGCCCGCAAGGCATTCGATGTCGTTAGAGTGAATCATATGACCTGGCTGACACTCAGCCCGTTTTGACCTACAAAATGGCCCTTCTCAGCTGAACAGCGAGTCACGGGTAGAGCTTGCAGGCGAGGTCCAAGCTTCCTCTGTTCGGCATCTTGTTCATCGCGTTGTGGTTGCTGGGGAGTGGGGAGGGGCCTTCTGAGTGACTGGGGCCGTGGGGGGTGCCGAGGAACCCATTTCGTGCATCCAGCAGCAGTAGCACCATATGTGAGTTTGGGGTTTGTAAAATATTTCCCTTCCTCTGCCCCAGAGCTCCTGCTGTAGAGCCGTTGAAAGTTACTGTTGCTGACTTACTTTATAAAAATGTTTTATTGAGGAATTTGGTAATAAGCTCCCGGTTCACATTTTGAAACACTTAGTGAAGTCAAAAGCTTGATGATACCAGAAGAAAGACAACTGTTAATGCAAATCTTAACAGTCCTCAGTGGGACACGGCTCTCAGCAGTTCTCGTTGTGAAAGAATTAATTCGGGTCTCATCGTTGTAAGCCAAAGCTCGGTGCACGTCAGAGTTATGAGTCAGTAATGCAGTAATAGAAATGTCCCATCTGAGCGCTCTTGAGAGTGGAAGCGGACTCTGCTTGTGGAAGGTAGGGGGACACTCCCAGGAGGATGTTCCCAAGGCTGATTCATCACCTGGCTTAGAGAGTGCCCTTTGCTGTTACCGTATAGGCTCCTGTCTGTGTGTCTGGGAAGCAGGTCAAGTGGAAACCTGTCTGCTTATCTCATACGAGGCTTCAGCTTCACCTGTGCCTGCGGTTGGGCTCTGTAGCCACCGCTGACTCCAAACCTGAGAACGCGTCCTTCACTGTCACTGGGATGGACAGCAACGCATCTGAGCAAACTTGACCTCACATTTGAGGAGCTAATTCAAATATGCGTGCGGTGGGGTGCCTGGGTGGCTCCGTCGGTGAAGCATCTGCCTTCAGCCCAGGTAGTGATCCCAGGGTCCTGGGATCGGGTCCCACGTCATCGGGCTCCCTGCTCAGCGGGGGGTGGGGGGGGCTGCTTCTCCCTCTCCCTCTGCCCCATCCCACTCCCCTGGCTGGTGCTCTCTAGTTCTCTTTCTCTCTCTCTCAAATAAATAAAATCTTTAAAAAAGTATCTGTGTGGTGTATTCATAACGGTGCTCGCTTTGGAGGTTTTCCTGGGGCTCCAGGGAGTCGTGGGCAGATGGTGCTGGTGTGGTCAGGCCGTGGCCGGCACAGCAGGGGTGGTGTCCTGCGGGCCAGGGAAACTAGAGACCAGAATGGTACCGTTCGGCGTCTTGCTTCTGCCGTTTATCTCATAAAATGGGTTTAGAACTGATGTGTATTTGTGAAAACACATGTAATGGACAGACAAGGGGAAATGTAAAACAGGTGTCGAAAATGCAAATATGACGCCACGGCGCGGTGTGAAAATGTTGTGGCCGTTGCCCCGGCCTTTCATAAAAACGGACTTTTAACTGCATCGCTTTTTCTTAGTCGTACAGTAAATCTTCTGTTTACAGAACTTAGCCTGAGTATTTTGTGAAAGTCAAACAGCCAAGAAATATAATTTCCTCAGCAGTCTTTGTCTTGCCCTTTTACAGATGGCGTAAAATCAGGTGTGTAAAAAATAAAAAGCAGTTTGAGCTGACGTGAAAGGTATTTCAGATTTATGCTTTGCAGATGATATTGGTATGATTAATGCATTCATTGCTTTTTTTTATTGCTTTTCACAGATAATGTACATGATGCATGGAAAATGTTGTGGGTTTAAATCTTTGCCAGCTTTAGACTGTGAATATCAACAGATGTTATCATATAAGTACTATAGTTATTATAAAATAAAAAATTTTTCATGAAATGCATTGACATAAATTTCATTTATGTAAATTGCTTTCATTAGTACAAAACCTTAGCGTAGCCATTAGGGTTTGTGAAGCACTTTAGATGAGATTAACTTGGTATAATGTGGTCAGAAATGGGTTGCTTTAAATTTAACTGACAAGAAAATAACACTCAAAAGTTAGGAAATTACCGAGGCATTTGTTTTCTGCCTGCATTGCTGGGACCGCTTAAATAGGTTGAATATGAATTAATAACAATGGACTGCTGGCTCAGTAATTACAGAAAATAATTTAAAGGAGACCTCAAATAATAACTTTGATGTATTTTGGTCTTGCTCTTTTCTGTTCTGCTTTTCTTGAGCGTACCAGCCCCTTGCTTCAATATAGCCTTTGAAAACAACGTTCAGGTTTGCAAAGCAAGAGTTTGGTCAGTAGAGTTTTGGTGCATTTGGGCTGTGACATAGAAACTTATATTCAGCTCTTTCAAAATACGGCTCTTGGGTACAAAGGTGTGGCCTCAACAGCTGCTCGTCTCTCCTTAGCAGCAAATAGAGTGGTGCACTGCTGTTACTGTGACCGGGGGTGGGGGCGCAGTGACCAGGTGCCCTCTGTGTCCCGGAGGGATTCAGCCCACCCGTGTGGACAGGTGAGGGAGGGGCTTCCTCCGTGGCTTGGATCTCTTTGTGTTCTGCTCTTTGCCCTACATATTCGTAAACAAAACAGAACAGTACATTGTCTCCCCCATTTTGCAGATAATTTACCATCGTATTGCCTTTCTGATCGGCCTGGAATGGGCCATTTTAACCAATTCAGTAAATTTCACAGAAGGACCCCGAATCAGACCGAGACCGTGGGATTGTTTGTGGTCACACTGGGTCATGTCACAGTGGGTGTCACACTCACAGCTCTGATTCCTGCAGCAACATGTTTAGGTACTACTGTGACACAGAAAGTTGTTTTTGTTTTTACATGTGTTTTTTTCTAGGAGATATCTTTTTTCCAAGGACTACCTGTTGTATTACTTTCCACCTTAAATGGGTTTGACAACACTTCCCTGAGAAAGGCACTATTCACCAGCTAAAACAAACAAAGCTGTACTTGTTCAAGAGTAACCCAGGTATCACTGTTGAGCAGTCAGAGGTCATTTAATTGTATCGTTAAAATCAATCCTATCAAAACAGCCAGCACCATTAATGAATCTGTTTGCTCCTGTGCTCTCAACCAGCAAGGCAGGACTGTGGCCATCTACCATATCATTCACTAAACTGATTTCAAATGCCCCGTCCTCACCATTGCAAGCCTGACTGTGGACACGTACCAGGTGCCTGGAGCAGATCCAGTGAGGGCTGGGCAGGGAGCTGCACGGTCTTCCCTCTGAGAGCCACAGAGCCTACCTCTGGTGGGTTCAGGGAACGTAGCGAGGTCTTTGAGCTGGCCAGCACGGAGGGACTAGCTCCACTCTGAGCATGGAAGGAGGACAATGTAAAGTACGTGATCCCATTTCTGTTCAGAAGACTAGACCAGTTTCACTAATTTTTGAAAGATTACTTACTTATTTTAGAGAGTGCAGAGGGGAGGGGCAGAAGGAAAGGGAGGGAGAGTCTTAAGCAGACTCTGCACTCAGCGCAGAGCCCCATGCGGGGCTCAGTCTCGTGACCCTGAGATCACAACCTGAGGTGAAACCAAGAGTCAGATGCTGAACTGACTCTGCCACCCACCACCCAGGTTCCCCAGATTTTATTTTTAAGTACTCTGTACACTCAACGTGGGGCTCGAACTCACAACCCTGAGATCACGAGTCACATGCTCTACTGGCTGAGCCAGCCAGGCGCCCTGGGACCTTCCAGTTTTGTTGGGGAGGTGGCACATCTGAATTGTGCAAGATAGTTGATTTTTAAAATTGTCATGCTGATGAGGCACTAAAATGAGAAGTACTAATAAACTGAAGAAGGCGTACTCTAGCATGGCCGCCTGGAGAAGGGGAATTTCGAGTTGGTCCTTAAAGGTCTGACAGGTTGGTGTAGCCACTTTAGAAAACAGTATGGAGGATCCTCAAAAAATTAAAAATAAAACTACCATATGTTCTAATAACATGTATATTGTGGGAATATATCCAAAGGAAATGAAAACAGTAACTCAAAAAGGTATCTGCACTTGTATGTTCAAGCACCATTATTTACAATAACTAAGACATGGAAGCAACCTAAGTGTCCATTGAGGGAATGGGTACAGAAGTTGTGGCCTATATTATATATAGGAAACCCTAAAAATTCCACCAAAAAACTACTAAAACTGATAAATGCATTTAGTAATGTCACAGGATACAAAATCAGTGTACATACAGAAATCTGTTCCATTTCTGTACACTATAATGAAGCAACAGACAGATTAAGAAAGCAATCCCATGTGCATTTCCACTAAAAATAATAAAGTATCCAGGAATAAACTTAGCCAAAGAGGTGAAAGACCTGTAGTCTCTAAACTATAAAACACTGATGAAAGAAATTGAACATGACACCCACAAATGGAAAGATATTCCATGCTCATAGGTTGGGAGGACAAGTATTGTTAAAATGTCCATACTACCCAAAGCAATCTATAGATTTAATGCAATCCCTGTCAAAAGACCAGCAGTATTAGGGGCACCTGGCTGGCTCAGATGTGACTCTTTTTTTTTTTTTTAAAGATTTTATTTATTTATTTGACAGAGATAGAGACAGCCAGTGAGAGAGGGAACACAAGCAGGGGGAGTGGGAGAGGAAGAAGCAGGCTCCCAGCGGAGGAGCCTGATGTGGGGCTCGATCCCAGAACGCCGGGATCACGCCCTGAGCCGAAGGCAGACACTTAACTGCTGTGCCACCCAGGTGCCCCCAGATGTGACTCTTGACCTCAGGGTTGTGAGTTTAAGCCCCACGTTGGGTAGAGCTTACTTAAAAAACAACAACAGCAGCAGCAGCATTTTTCAGAGACTAGAACAAATATTCCTAAAATTTGTATGGAACCACAAAAGACCCTGAACAGTCAAAACAGTCTGGAAAAAGAGAAGGCTGCAAGTCTCACAATTCTAGATTTCAAGTTATACTACACAACTGTAGTAATCAAAACAGTATGGCACTGGCACAGAAATAGACGCATAGATCAATGGAACGGGATAGAAAGCCCAGAAACAAACCCATGATTATATGGTCAATTAATCTTTGACAAAAGAGGCAAGAATATGCAATGGGAGAAAGTCTCTTCAATAAATGGTGTTGGGAAAACTGGACCACTTTCTTCTACCATATACAAAAATTACTCAAAACGGATTAAAGACTTAAGTGTGAGACCTGAAACAATTAAAATTCTAGAAGAGAGCACCGGCAATAATTTCTCTGACATCAGCCGAAGCAACATTTTTCTAGAAGTGTCTCCTGAGGCAAGGCATATAAAAGCAAGAATAAACTCTTGGGACTACGTGAAAATAAAAGGCTTCTGCAGAGTGAAGGAAGCAGTTAACAAAACTGGAAGACAGCCTACTGAATGGGAGAAGATACTTGCAAATGACATGCCCTACAAAGGACTAATATCCAGAATACATAAAGACCTTATAAAACTCAACGTCCCAAAACAATCCCATTAAAAAATGGGCAGAAGGCATGAACGTACATTTCTTCAAAGAAAACATCCAGATGGCCCACAGACACATGAAAAGACGCTCAACGTCACTCATCAGCAGGGAAATGCAAATCAAAACTACAAGGAGATATCACCTCACACCTGTCAGAATGGCTAAAATCAACAACGCAAGAAACAGCAGGTGTTGGCGAGGATGTGGAGAAAAAGGGGAACCCTCCTATACTTGTTGGTGGGAAGGCAAACTGGTGCAGCCACTCTGTAAGCAGTATGGAGTCTCCTCAAAAAATTAAAAATAGAACTACCTTATGATCCAGTAATTGCCTTACTGGGTATTTCTCCAAAGAAAACAAAACACTAATTTGAAAGGGTATCTGCCCCCTTATGTTTATTGCAGTATTATTTAAAATAGCAAAGTTATGGAAGCAGCCTAAGTTCCATTGATAGATGAATGGATAAAGAAGATGTAGTGTGTGTACGTATGTGTGTGTGTGTGCGTGTGTATATATAAATAAAATATTTGCTTATAAAATATATGTATACACACACACACACACACACACACACACACACACACTGGGATCTTATTTACCCATAATCCTGCCATTTGCAACAACATGGATGGCACTAGGGAGTATAACACTAAGTGAAGTAAGTCAGTCGGAGAAAGACAAATACCATATGATTTCACTCATGTGTGGAATTTAAGAAACAAAACAAATGAACAAAGGAAAAAAAGAGAAAGACAAACCGAAAAACAGACTCTTAACTCTAGAGAAAAAACAGATGGTTACCAGAGGGGAGGTGGGTGGGGGAGTGAGTGGAATAGGTGAAGGGAATTAAGAGTACACTTACTGTGATGAGCACTGAGTGAGGTATAGAATTTTTAAAAAATATTTTGTTTATTGATTATTTTAGGGAGAGAGAGCGTGCATGCGAGCAGGGGAGGGGCAGAGGGAGAGGGAGAGACTTTTTATTTTTTAAACAGAAACAGCTCTTATTTTTTATTTTTTTAAAAGATATTATGTATTCGTTTGAGAGACAAGAGAGAGCAGAAGCAGGGGGAGAGGCAGAGGGAGAGGGAGAAGCAGATTCCCCGCTGAGCTGGGAGCCCGATGTGGGGCTTGATCCTAGGACCTGTTGATCATGACCTGAGCTGAAGGCAGATGCTTAACCATCTGATCCACCCAGATGCTCTGAGAGGGAGAGACTCTTAAGCACACTCCTTGCCAAGTGTGGAGCCCGACATAGGACTCCATCTCACAACCCTGAAATCATGACCTGAGGGAAACCAAGAGTTGGTCACTTAACCGACTAAGCCACCCAGGCGCCCCTGGAATTGTTGAATCACTGTATTGTAAATCTGAAACTAACATCGCACCATATGTTAACTATACTGGAATTAAAATAACATTAAAAAAAGATGTGGTACATATTACAATGGAATATTATTCAGTCTTAAAAATTGAGGAAATCCTACCACTTGAAGATATTATGCTAAGTGAAATAAGTCAGAGAAAGACAAATACTGTATGATCTCACTTATATGTGGAATCTGAAAAACGAAAGGACTTACAGAAAAAGAGATCAGACTTGTGGTTACCAGATATGGAGTTTGGGGGAAGAGGGAATTGGAGAAAGGTGGTCAATAGGTACCAAAAAAAAGTCTGATAGGTTTTTTGAGTGAAGGAGCTAAGGAAGGACATAGGTCAAGAATAGGGGTGGGGGCACATCTTGTTTATTTGTAATGTGTTGGGGAAATGAGGGCCCTAAGTGTGGTTCAGCGAGATGGACTACAGATTGTAAAGATGGGTCCTTGTGCTGGCTCTCCTGGGTTTAGCATCTCAGGTTTAGAGTATCTGAAAACAGACCTACCTTTCTTTCCTCCAACTTGCTTGTTCCTCTCAGCGGTACCACCATTCTCTTGAGCACCTAGATCTAAAACTGAAGAAGAATCTTGGTTATCAATTACTAAGAACTCAGTCTTTCCCCAAGACTGTGCTCTAGTCTGGATTCACCTTGTCTCCCCCTTGAGTTCCTGTACAAGCTTTCTTACAGCCTTTTACCTCCCTGCGTGCATTGGTCTCCATGCTGCTTTGTTGTTGTTGTTTTTTTTTAAAGATTTTATTTATTTATTTGACAGAGAGAGAGACAGCCAGCGAGAAAGGGAACACAAGCAGGGGGAGTGGGAGAGGAAGAAGCAGGCTCGCAGCCTAGCAGGGAGCCTGATGCGGGGCTTGATCCCAGGACCCTGGGATCACTCCCTGAGCCAAAGGCAGATGCTTAATGACTGAGCCACCCAGGCGCCCCAAGGAAGAAGCAGGCTCCCAGCGGAAGAGCCTGATGCGGGGCTCAATCCCAGAACGCCAGGATCACGCCCTGAGCTGAAGGCAGACGCTTAACGATTGAGCCACCCAGGCGCCCCTTTGCTTTGTGACCAAGTTGGTCTCTGCTCAGAAAACCCCATTTCCTTCCTATTTTATCTTACAAGATACCATCTTCTCAGAGGTTTTCTTTTCTTCTTCTTCTTTTTTTTTGGAAAGATTTATTTGTTAGAGAGCAAGCATGTGAGGGTGTGCATGGTGAGGGGCAATGGGCAGAGGGAGAGGGAGAGAGAATCCGAAGCCGACTTCCAATGTGGGGCTCGATCTCACGACCCTGATATCATGACCTGAGCCAAAACCAGGAGTCAGATGCTTAACTGACTGTGCCATCCAGGCACCCCTTCTCAGAAGTTTTCAGAGCTGCCCACATGCTGGTGCTTAACGCTTCCTCTCATTATTTCTCTGCCAGAGGCCTCTTTAGTCTGTTAGAGATTAGAACTAAGAGGTCACTTAGTCATCCCCCTTACTGAAAAATGGGGAAACCGAGGTTCAGATAGAGGGAGCATGAAACAGTGGCCATGCTGGAACTGGAGCCAAGATCCCCAGGATCTTGGTTCATTTCTTTTCTACCTTTATTTAAGCTGTTCTTCACCTTCTTTGTTCCATCCCACCTATCTTGTGTCAGTGTGTCCACATCTCACCCACTTCCAGAAAGTTTTTTCTGACACTTATGCACTCAGCAGTGATAAACCATTACTGTGCACTTAGACTAGGGGCTATGCTAGACCCTGGGGTGCAGTGATGAGCAAAGCTGATATTGGCCCCATCTTCATGGAGCTCACTAGATACAGGGATGGAGGGAGAGCATAAACAAATAAAGCAATGACTGTATAATTGCAAATTATGATAAGTGCCATGAAGGAAAATCCTAGTAGCTAATACTTAATGAACACTTGAACCTTGGGCCAGGCACTATTTTGTAAGGACGTCACATGTATTTATTCACTTAATCTTCACAAAACCCTGTGAAGTAGAGACTCTTTTCCTCATTTTATAGATTGGAAACTGAGGTTTAGATTAAGTGACTTGCCCCAAGCCCCACAGCTAGTAAGCAGAGGAGTTGGAATTTGACCTCACGCAGTCCCCAACCATTTGCCAGACGGGTGCTGCCCTCTCCAATAGAAAAAGAGGAAGAAGTACGGTTAAGACCTAACGCAGTTTGAGGAGAGACATCACGGAAGTTCTCGCTAAGGAACTGAGAAGGTGATGCATTTCGCCCTCCCCCCCCTTTGTCCCTTGAGGCATCTTATTTGCACATATGTATTACATTCCTGGGAAAAGAGTCCCGGGATTTTCTCTCTTGTCTTTACTTCTTGATTCTTAGTGGCCCATGATGCCAGCTGGGTTGTCAGTACAAGGAAATCTAAAGGGTGAAGGCAGGTTATTCAGCCTTTTCCTTCTCTCTTTCTTTCTCTTTCTCTTTCTCTTTCTCTTTCTCTTTCCCCTCCCCTCCCCTCCCCTCCCTCTTTCCTTTTCCTTTTCCTTTCCTTTTCCTTTTTCTTTCTTTTTCTTTTTCTTTTCTTTTTTTCTTGTCAGTAGGTTCCACACCCAGCATGGATCCTAGCACTGGGCTTGGACTCAGGACCCTGAGATCCAGACCTGAGCTGAGATCAAGAGTTGGAGGCTTAATTGACTGAGCCGCTCAGGAGCCTCTATTCAGCCATTTTTGATCTTTGAGTTGCACTTCAGATCTAGGGGTGATCACTCTTCACCGATTTGACCTGCTCCTAAGGTTCACAATTTTCTGATTGACACCGTTATCCGTGACCTCAAATTCACCAACATAACTTGCTTCATCTTCACAGTCAGAAACCTGGCAATGACTTTGGAGCACAGTTTAATAAAGTGGCATTTGCCTCTCTTTTTGGCATTGTTGACACTCTTGAAAGCCTCTATGAGGACATGCACAGACACCGTGATAGGGACAAGCAAAGATGGTGGGAAGACGATTAGAGGGGCGAGTGCGAGGTATTATGGGGAGGGGGAGGGCTGTCCTGAGCCTTTCAAAGGGTTGGAGGGGGAAGGACTATGTAGTGGAAGTAGGTGGGGGAGGGTGAAGGATTGATGCCTTTTCTTAACAACACCAGTTGGAGGACTTAGACAATGGAGTGGAAGGGGGAGGAGGGCAGAGGCCACATAGGGAGAATAGTAAGGAGCTTGTGCTTTCATCCAGGTGAGACCTATCGTTAGGGTGGACCCAGCAGTGGATTGTGGACTGTGGCAGTGACAGAGGGAAGCAGAGAGCTAGAGGGGTTGGAGCTGTATTTCAGAGCCTATATGAGCAGGGACCATTGGTGCCACACATAACTTTTATAAAGGGAACACCTAAGATTCTCTGACTAGGGAGGAGTGGTGATGTGTGATGAGGAAGAAGAGCAGGGGGTATTGAAAATGACTTCCAGAGGAACTGGGTGGTCAGAAGTGGCATTTATTAGGCTGGGGAAGTATGGGAGAGGAACATGATGGGGGTGCTGGGATTAAGATTTCTGGTTTGAACATTGTTAAGTGTGAGTTGCTGGGAGATATCCAAATGTCAACTTCAAGAAGATAGTTTTATGTCTGAGTTAGGGACTTAGAGTAGAGGTCTGGGTTGTGGGTAACTGGGGAGTCTTAGGTATGTGTGGAAAAAAGCCAAGGTAATGGAAGAGACCGCTCAGGCAGAAAGTGTAATGTGAGGAGAGAAGAGCGCTCAGGATTCAGTCCCATTTAGGGGTTGGAAGGAAGACGAGGAGCTGGCAGAAGACTGAAAAAGACTTACTAGTGAAATAGGAAGACAGTCAGGCCCGTGTCGTATCACAGAATCCTAAAGATGGTCTTTTAAAAGGGAGAGAGGAATCAGTTCTGCTGAGACTCCAAATAATACCAAAGGATGAGCACTGTGTTAAGTGCCATGAGTGTCATCGGTGACCATGGTGAGGATGGCTTGGATGATGTGGTGGTGCAGGCCAGCGTGGACAGGAAGTGGAGCTCATGTGCCCTATAGGGACGTTTGTAGCCACAGACGTTAGTCTTCTTTGTTCCTCCATTTTGAATCCAGCCCCTGGGTTATCTTGTTCGTGGTGTTCTTTCAGCCTTGTTTTGATGTTGGATCGATGCACATTGGAGCTAGAAGGGATGAGGCAACCAAGGCCTAGGGGTGAAGAGGTTCGCCCACATTAACGCTGAACCGATGGCAGAATTAGGATGTGACTAAGTTCAGATTAGGTTGTGCAACAGGGAGATGTAGCTACTCACCTTTGTCTCTCCCCACCTAAGATACGAGCGCCTTGAGGGCAGAGACTCGGGTTGTGCATGGGTACGTCTCTCCCAGTACCCAGCCCAGGGGTTAGCTGGGTGTTTTGTTTGTTTATTTGTGTGTTTTGATTTACATAGACCTACTTGTATTTCGAACACACGAGGTCCCTTGATTGGGTTTGCCATAGGTGATCCTAGCCAGTGCCCTTAGCCCCAGGGAGTTGTATTTTTCATTTCTTTGTCTCCTACAGGTTATTACCTAAAATCCTTTCTCACCAGGGACTTTTCCCCTCCCTCGTTTCCTTACTCTTGGACACAGATGGTTCCTAATGGTGACTGGTGTTTTTGGCGGCTAAGTAGTTGTGCGCGATGGGAGGATCTGTAATGCCATGGTGCGCTTCCCAGAAGAACAGCACTGATGGTGTCTTTGTTCGGCCTGCAGTTTTCAAGTATCAGAGAAGGAAATGGGCCACTTACAGGCGGGCATGCCCACAAATGGGCATCTGTAGCAAATTGCCTCCAATAATGAAAGCCTGAGGTTAGCGCTTGGAATTTCGCTCACCGCTTCAGCCACCCACAGCTTTCGTCTTTGGTGAATTTCGGTGTCCTGAGAGTCCATGGCCGATTCTTCAAAGCTCCCACGAAGTGTCGTGCTGGCAGACTGCCACAGGCCTGTTTGCCAATATCAATTAGACACTCATTTCTGTTTCAAGACAATTCTTTTAATCCCAGATCCTTTTTTTTTTTTTTTCCTGTGTCCACTGGTCTAGCACTCTTGGCTGACTTTTAAAAATAAATCATAACTTCCTGGTGTTCTAGGTAGAAAAGTTTATAACTTCATTGGGTACATTCTTCTGGAACGATTTTTACAAATTTTGATTAAATGAAAAATGTTGCTTTAAGGTCATTCTGTATACAGATAACTTTTTTTAAAGATGTTAGTTATTTACTTGGAAGAGAGGGGGAGAGAGAGAGGGGGCACGAGCAGGGGGAGAGGCAGAGGGAGAGGAAGAAGCAGACTCCTCCCCAGTGAGTGCGGAGCCAGAGACTCCTGACGTGGGGCTCCTGACGTGGGGCTCAGTCTGAGGACCCTGAGATCATGACCTGAGCGGAAGTCAGATGCTTAACTGTATGTAGGTAACCCTGTATATAGGTAACTCTCAATGTTGTGTTATTTACCTGAAAGCAGCCAAATCAGTTGTCTTCGTGAGTTTGGAGAGTCACAAAAATTTTTATGACCTAAGGAGTGTTTGAGCATCTAGTAGGTGATAGTGGCTCTCTGTTAGGGACCTGGAAGATAATGTAGCTTGTTTCTTTCTTCTTCTTTTTCTTGTTCTTCTTTTTTTTTTTTTTCTTTTAATGTAGCTTGTTTCATTGAAGCTTCCCAGCATTCTTACAGGGTTAGATGTTGTAACCCAGTTTGGTCATGGTGGAAACAGGAAAGTTAAAGACCCTGCTCGCACTTAACAGAGGAAGGAGGCAGTGGTCTCCCTCCCAGGCCAGTCTTCCTGCCCTAAGTCCAAAGCTCTTGTCCAATACGAATCTGTATTTTGAAGGCTTGTGGGGTAACTCAGGATGTGGATTGCCTTACTGTTTCGGAATGTCTGTGACCAACTCTGCTGTTGAGTTCAAAGTTGAATCTCTTTCTTTGTTTAGGATAAAATGTCTATTTTGGAGGGCCTAAAGCAGGCTACGTGTTCTTTGTGTATTTTGAAGAAAAGAGAAGCCAGGTATGGTTTGGATTTTGACCTGTAAATTGCTCTGTGGTTCCCCATGCCTTGCCCTGATAGCATTCATTTATAATACTTGATCATTCAGTTATTGGCCCTAAGTCAACTACAGATAGGAAGTCAACTTCTACCTGGAGAGGGAAGTCACTTCCAGAGAGAAGGTCTGCAGAGAGCAGCTAAAAACTTTACTTGGCAAATTAGAACTCTATGTAGAGAGGATAAACTTGTCCTGCACTGAGAGATGCCCGCTTTCTGAGCCACTGACCATACAGCCGTGGATACAGATGTGTGGAAGAGAGGGCCACTGTAATTCTGACTGTCTTAAAGTGGGATTCTGCTACGTAAGCTTGAGAACAAGTTTCTTCCATTTTCCTATTTATTTAAAACTGCAAGTTTTCTCTTGAAGGGTTTAACATGTACGCATGACTTGTGTACCCGGCAGACATCAGCCAGGCCTCTCTCACTCTTCTGGGAATGATGGCTCCCTGTTACATCTGTGTGGTACGTTTAGCTTAATAAAATGCCACTTTCTTTTTTTCCCTGATGGCACAGTGTGTTTTATAATATGGAAAGCAAAAAAAGTACAAAGAAGCAAAATGTACCTGTAATCCTTCTGTCTGCTTAAAAGTCAGTATGTGAGTCTGTATTTTGTGAGTATGTACATATGTATGTATGCATGTATATTTGGGGTCATATTGTAGATGTATTTTGCTCGCTTGCTTTTTTCCCTTCATGTGCAGTGAACATTTTTCTCTGTCAGTAAAATATTTTACTTCATGACTTTTAACGGTGGGATATTTATATAGTATTCCATTGCATAGAAAGGCCATATTTAGTTTAACCAGTACCTTTCTGCTGTAACTAACCATCTCACAGATGAGGCTTTGTGAGCCTGCCTTTTCTAAATGATCCATATTCCTGCTGCCAGTCGGTCACAGAAGTAACAGGGAGTCATACCGGGTTCTTCTTGTTAAAGATACTCAGGGTCTCGATGCCCTTGCAGATCAGGCTTAGATCCAGTTACTTGTTAAAAAAAAAAAAAAAAGAAGGAAAGAAAGAAAATAGAAATCATCACCTAGATTGAATTGATCTCCTGAAGCTAAAAAATCAAGCCCTTTCAAGTTACTTGAGAAGGTCAGAAGGAAAATGTTATGTTATAGGGCTTTGTAGCCACCGTTCTCACAGCTTAGTGCAATGATGTAGGGAATATTTTCATAGAAATGTTTCTCTTTTAGAGATTTTTTTTTCAGATAAAGAAGGCTTGTTTAATTCAGGAAGAGTTATTTCATAGGAAATTAAATCTTTGTAAATCCTCTATCACATTTCCACACTTGCCAGTTCTCTGGCAAATGATGGCTTTCAAATGGTTCAGGGAGGGTTTCTTAAAAGGAAACAATTCCATGTTTTATACATATTCATCTTTTAATTTTGGAGCTGGATAGGTAAGAGAAAGTTGAGTTTTCTCCCTGTATTTGTCCATGGGTGATATTGGCAAGTTTTGAACTCAGAATGGTGATTACTTGAAGTGATTTTTCAAAAATCGCACCTGATGAGAATGTTTTCTTGGGCATGACGAATGACTCCAAAGAAGTTTAAAAACACAGCCAGTGAGGCTGGCCAGGCGCTGGAGAGTCGCTGCTGCGTAGAGATCAGTAATCGTTACATCTTGGTTTGGTGTGCTTGGTGGCGTCTAATCATGTCGTGTTCTTGGGAACCATGAAAGAATTTTCTTTTCAAGTCTTCGTGCATCATTTTTCTGACACTGATCAAAGGTTGGGAAACCAGTATTCTGTATGTAGCCAGGGCATTCATAACTGTCTTACATTCTTAATCTTTTGGCTATTTGGCTGAAATATATCTACGCCTCTTAAATATTGAAAGCATAATATCCTTTAACCTATAACTGCAGAGTTAAAATGAATTTTATGTGAAATATTTACTTGTGGACCACATCTTCAGCTTTTTATATGCCACAGTGGTCTTGTTTTTTTCCCTTCCATTGTCTGATAGTGAGGTCATTTTCAGTCCTCTGAGAAATTCTATTCCCAGCCAGATGCGGCTCATATATTAAAAGTAGCACCTGTGGCTAATATCACAGCAGCTTACCATAAATTTACATGGTAACTAGGATTATATCTGTCAAGACTGTTAAAAAACATCTAGATTTAATTTGATTTCCAGTATTGTAGAAGCTCTCCAACATTTTGCTTCATAACTATATTTTAAAAGTTAAAAATCACTCCATTGTTAAGTTTTATAGCACTCCTAGTGCCCATTAAGTTGATTTGTTCAATGGAGGTCAGAGTAAAGCAACTTGGCTACATTAAGATCGGAAACCAACCCATTTGTGACAAATTTAGTCCTTTCGTGTGAATCTTCTCAACGTCTCCGTATTGATTGGATTCAGGTGTAGCTTATGTCAGTAGCATTTAACCTCAAAAGAATGAGCAACGTGATTGGGTTGTTGTAAATTATGGAGCATTTTGCCTTCGTTGTTTGAACGTAGCTGTTGACTCTGCCGCCCATGCCTGACTGCTCCACGGCATCTGCCTGTAAAGGAGTAGTTTGGTTTTACAGACATCTTGGAAAATTGGGGTGCGTGCCCTCACCCCTTTCCCTCCTTCATGTGACCCTTCCTAAACTGCTTTATTCCCCATTATCCTTTGAGTCATCTCCCACATGTTATGATTTGCGCACCTGCGGTTCTACAATTATTTTGGGGTGTCATTATATCATGTTGTTCACCAACTTTCCAGCATTTATGGATACAATAATGATTCGCTGTAAATCAAAATAATTTACAAGTTACAGAGAATCTGTTCCTACAAATAAGAATTGAATGATTAATTTCTTTGGTATCCTCCCATTTGAATGTGGGTCCTTAAAAAGAAACCGGTAACATATTTCTTTGTATTTGTGAAAACTAACTCATAGTCCAGAACTGAATTATTATTATTATTTCTTAAGGTTTTTGTCAGAGACAGAGAGAGAGAACACAAGCAGGGGGAGCAGCAGGCAGAGGGAGAAGCAAGCTCCCCGCTGAGCAAGGAGCCCAACAGTGGGACTCGATCCCAGGACCCTGCCATCATGACCTGAGCCGAAGGCAGATGCTTAACCAACTGAGCCACACGGGCGTCCCTCCAGAACTGAATTAAAGTATAAGTTTAGCTTTCTGGTCATTTAGTATTTTGACGTGTAAACCAGAATACAAGCCAATTAAGAAATAAGCAACATTTCTGAGCAGTCATCTTGCTCCTGGGAGAGAGAGAGAGTCCTACGTGTTGACCCTGTGGGCAGGGCAGCATGCACACCTCAGCACGGGGTTCATGACCCTGAGTGGGCCTGCCCTTGTTAGGTTGGAACTCAGTGTGGAGGCATTTCTGCTCTGTTGATCATCTTTCAGGAGGGACGTTTGTAAGCTTCTTTGAGCCTGAGCCTCACCAACGAAGAGGAAGGGTAGCCAAGAATAATTGAGCTGATATTGTTGTGGCAAGTGGAAGAAATGATCCTGAGTGAGGGTAAAAGTAAACATTGAGTGTGTTACCTGGTGTAGTCAGTCACTTAACAGTATAAAAAAATACCATAATGACCAGTTTGGAGCCTTGTAAAATATTTTTTTGGTGAATCATGACATCTCTTTCCTATGTGTATACCTATGATAAATTCAGCTCCTAGGGTAACTTAAGCGCCCCCGCCCTTGTGAATCTGGATTGTCAGTGCAGTGTCTACTCAGATGTCTGTGGAAAAGGGGGTGAAGATGGGAGATGGGTGTGCGCAGAGCCAGTCTCTGTCACAACCGTTCTTGGTTGCTTACTCCTCTACCTCCTTTCCTTACCACGTCTTCACGGTTGGCCTTTCTGGCCTCTCCCACCACACTGTAGGCTCCTGGGGGGCAGGGACAGCATCACAGGCCTTGAGTCCAGGGAGGTGCTGGGGACAGGACAGCAGATTGGTATATGCGAATATCCAGTACTTTCAGGGGCAGACTGGTTAGGAGATGCCGAATCTTCCCGATATGTTAAAGGTTTCAGGTGCTGTATGGAAAGTGGAAACATGAGAAATTTTGCTGGCCACAATTAGTTTTTCTCCTCCATCTTCCATTGCCTTTAGAAGCATGTGTGTGGTTTTGTTTTTACACACATCAGTTGATGTTCTGAAGGGGATAGGAATCATGAGAGTGCTGGCCATGTGGCCACCTTGCCACAGGCCCTGAATTTAGCCTACAGACGGCCCAGCAGCTGCATCTGTCCAGCGGCCAAAGACACAACCTCAGAAGGCTGATTTTGAACAGAAGTAAAGCTTATTTTAGAAGACCTTATTTTCAAAGATAAGTATTATTTCCCCTCAACTCAGAAATGAGTTAAATCCTAAAATAATCACTGAATGGAAGCATACAGTGCCAGCTTTTATCCCTCATTAATGCTGTGTTACTGTAAGTGGTTTGGTTATGGGAGAAATGGTAAATTTAAAGTCAAATGGGCCAACTTTATAGCTCAAAATGTATAAAGTACTTTTGCATGCATTGGCTTATAAGGCACATTTAGCTTGGTACTTTCATAAGTAACATCTCATGGTGAGAAATGAAAACTGTGGTATGGACTGCATTTTTATTTAGAATTTTATGTTAAGCCATGCAAAACAGCATTATATAATTGTTTTCTCAGATGATAGTATATGACTAAAGTTTAGATTTTTAGTAATGAAATGCTCACTTGGCAAATTTTGGCTGTTACAGTTGCTATTGGATGAACAAATAGATTTTTAAATGAAACATTTTTTCGTTCATTATATCAGCAAACCTTTATTTTTTTAGCTACATGCAACTTTTCCTTCACCAAAATATTAAAAAATAAGTTTAACTTTAAAAAATATGAACGTTGGTTGTAACGAGCCCACATCATGCATCTAACATTGTGATACCCTGGGTCTGTAATTAAGAATGGGCTCTGCTGATCAGTGTTGGGAAGAGGCACAGAAGAAAGTTACAATACATTGCCTATTTACAAATTAACCATTACCTGCCAAAAGCACATCAGACCCACACAGCGGACATCCGCTAATCCAGTGGTTAGCCGTTCCGGGCTCTAATGCACACTGTTTTACACGTTAACGGTTTTGAAGTTCCAGGCCAGAGCTGACCTTTCACATGTGCTCCGTTCACAGTAGGAATCTCCACTCACTGCTTCCTGTCAGAATGGATTATGGTGACACAGCCCAGGGCTCACTTTGGCTGCAATTAAGTTTTTGATCAGAATTATTTCGTTCACAAACAATCACATTTGTTAAAATGTTACATCTGCCCTGAAAACCACTGGCAACCTCTCAGTTTATCAGTGTGATGTGACTGTAATTCTTCATTTGTTTTTCATAAAATGGCAAAGCATCTTATATATGTTACTATTATTTTTTTTTTCTTTTGCTGGTTTCTGCCTTTCATTTCTTTGGGCTTGGAAGGAAACTATGTCTTGAAATTAGTACAGATCTACCCGTAGACTTTGGGAATTTGAATGGAATTGTCTTTGGTGCAGAACAAAATTATCCAATTGAGCCAAGACTCAAACATTATTTCCGAAAATTGTTAGTGGTGGTTCTGTTTCTCACACGAGGAAACGTTTTAGCTTTGTGAGAGTGGGGGCTCGAGCTTTTGCTCCTTGGTCTGCAGTTCTGTGCCTACCATGTTGCTGCCCTGCGGTGTTTATCGTTACGCACATCTCAGGCTCTGGCCCTATCGCCGCTGACCTTGGGTACCAGACGGGAACCCCGGCCGGGGCTCTGTGGGCCTCCCCTCTTTTTCTTTGACTAGCTTTGCTAGCTCTTAAAAGCGATTTTCTCGCTGAGAAGTGGCAGCAGAGATACTCTGAGGTAGCTTTTTCACTGACTAACCACTTTGCCTCTGTAATATGGTGTGGTTCTCAGTGGCACCGTGAGTTTTTCCATGGATTCTCCCTGTCGAGTGCGACCCCCCCCCCACCTTTGGAGCAGAGACGGTCACGTGGTGGTTTTGTGTGTTGGGTGGGGCAGTTGGGGAGCGCAGGGCTGGAGTTTGGATTGGAGTTTGGCTAATGGAAATGAACCTCTGACTTCATTTTGTGTGAGGAGAGGCTGGGGGCTGGTGCTGAGGTGGTGCTGGGCAGGGGGAAGGGATACAGTTAGCAGGTTGTGAGGTTAGGAGTGCTTGAATGCTGTCTGAAATTCAAGCATTAGGTTTAGAAAGTTTACTTACTTTTAATATGTATATTTAGAATGCTATTAAAGGAATTTATTACCAGGTGTTAAATTATTGCGTTAAAACCCAAACCATTTCCCATTTGCTTTGAGGGAAACAAACTTACTCATTACTAACTCATAAACTTACAAGTGGCAACAGAAAGGTGCTGCATCAAAAAAATCTCTTGTTTACCTCAAATTTTTTAAGCTTTTCAATGAGGTAGGGCCTACTTGTACCTGTAAAAGCCAAAGGCTTTACTTAAAGGGAATGTAAATACTAGTTATATTAATGTAACCTTTATCTTCTCTTGTCAGTTGTGAGCAGATTTTTCTTAAGTGAAATCCGTTTTTTTTTTTTTTTTTTTTTTTTTTAATAGAGTGGGGAGGGAAGAGGGAGAGAGAGGGAGACTCTTAAGCAAGCTCGATGCCCAGTGTGGAGCCCAACTCGGGGCTCGATCTCACACCCTGAGATCATGACCTGAACCGAAATTAAGAGTCGAACGCGCAACCAACTGAGCCTCCCAGGAGCCTCAAGTTAAATCCATTCTTAAAGTGTTCTTAGTCTTTAAAAAAACACCGTATTTGAAATGTACCTGACTGTATTTACTGCTTTAAAGATACATATTTAAAGAAAGTACTGATTAGTACTGAGTTTCAAGAGAAAACACCAACCTAGAACCTTCTCTGTCATTGGTCAGTATTGCTCTGCCTTCTTAGAAAGTGGTGTACAAAGAGACAGTGGCCAGACAGGGTTTCTAATTTTATTACAAGCTTATGTCAATATAGTCATTGATTTTCTTCTCTTCAATTTTTTTTTTCTGAGATTGTAGAATTTTCAGAACTTTATATCCATGACGTGCTCTGCCCAGGTAATGTGTGTGGGTCATCTGCTGAGTCATAGGAAACTTCCTCATCTTTGAGGGGGGTTTTAGCTGAAATCTGAGGCTGTGGGGAGAAAGAGTAATGCGGAAGTCCTCACCTCAACCTGTGCCCAAAAGCAGAGACGGCTAAATTCCCGTGCTGCAACCACCACGTGTAGACACGATCTCCAGGCCCAGAACCTTCACTGCACATGAGGAGGGCAAAAGATGAAACACGTAAGAAGCCTCATGAGTGCTCTTTCTGGAAAGGCTGGGACCGATAATTGTGACTTGGGGTCCACTCTCCCAATATATGAAACTGAAAGATAAAGTGTATACTTAACTACCTTAAAGTTTTACTAGATCTTGTAAAACACTTCTGAGTTCCCAAATAGGTCATTTATGTCAGACAAAGAACTCTAGGTTCTTCCCTAAGTAACATGAAAAAGCAAACCCTCACTTCCTAAATAGTATGATTGCTGGCTTAGGGAGACCCAAGTCTGTGCTCTGAGAAGAATCTTTTTTTTTTTTTTTATTCGTCATAAAGCGCAGCACTTACCTCTGTATTCTGGTCATCACATCACCCAGTGGGAGGAACCCTGCCATCCTTGGTCTGGTCCCTTCCTGCCGTAGTGGGGAAGCCAAGACTGGGAAGGAAGAGTAAGTATCCAAGGTGGGAGTGCTAGGCCTGTACCTCAAGTACACGTTTCCCCTCTCAGTTTCTGGACTTTCAGTTTCACGGGACAATTCAGGCACTTTTCCATAACATTCTGCATGGGCTCAGAAGGATTTAAAATTAAAGCAGAACATCTCTTTTGTAAAAAAAATGAATCCAAACCAAAGATTGCAAGGCATGCTTTTCTGAGCCTTGGGGATTTGGGCCAGGTAACGGCTGCAGTCCCTGCCAGCCCCAACCTTGCTGGTCTCATGAAACATGGCTCTCTGGATGGTACACGTCTTTCAGAACCACCCCGAATTTATTGTGACGTCATGCCCACTCTCCATATTCACAGCTCAGCTTGCTTTTTTTGTGTTTGGATTTGTAACTGCTCATAATTCTCAAGGTTTCAATGAAGAATACATCTCAGAACACCAGGGCAGGCGTGTCCGCCAAGTTTGCACTTGGTGCCTGAGGAACGTTAGGCAGACCCAGAGGGTAATGGAGACTTTGACCTCAGTGTGATAATCTCCCAGTATCATAATTTTGAAAGCCGAGGACACAGATCATTTGAGATCTGTACTCTTTTCTCTAAGCACTAAAGATGGAAATACATAACAGCAGTTACGCATCCTGACCCCTCCGCATTTCCACAGCCCATCAGCGAGTGGTCCTCTCCTGAACAAATAGGGGAGCTGAGCATGAAGGTTGGGTGGCACGCCCCAGTCACGAGTGTGGCTGGAAGAAGTTATTTGAGGATAAGAGCTTGGGTCCCAGAGAAGTTCTGGGGATCTTTCCACAGTGCACGCTCCCTGCATGGTGGAGGATTTGATGACAACGTCCCTGTCGTTTCAAGTCTGGTGGGTGGAGTGTTTGTTTTTACAGGTTCAGTTGTCATGGTTTTGGCACAGTACCCAAGCTAATTGGTTGCTTTAATAGGTGCTCAGCTAAAGAGGACTTTATCATGTTGTCACTGGGTGTTGAAAAAAAGGATTTAAAGAAAGACTTCTCATTCATTCCGTAGACCCCAAATTATACAGTTGCTCTTCTAGTTTTGCCCCTAAAATTCCACCATGTATTGGTAGAGAATTCAGAGAGTCATAATGTTCAGAAGGCCTGGCTTAAAAAGACCTACTTGCTATCCACGTCTCTCTCCTACATGCTTGAACCAGGTACCTGAAATAGTTTCTCAAAGAGAAGATTACCCATTCTTTCTGAGATCGTGTGGCTTTTAAAAAGAAGTAAAGAAGACCATGGAGGTAACTGAAAAATGAGTAGGTTGTTTTAATGTTATAAGAAAGTTCAGGGTACACAGTATCATGATAGTTAAGGGGGAAAAAGCACAGGAAAAAAAATTTAAATAGTTTTTCCTTTTTCTAAAGTTTTTGTTATGTTTAATTTTTCTCTTATAGTTAAACTTTGAAAATAAAAAGTACATGGGGCACCTGGGTGGTGCAGTCGTTAAGTGTCTGCCTTCGGCTCAGGGAGTGATCCTGGCGTTCTGGGATCGAGCCTCACATCAGGCTCCTCCGCTGGGAGCCTGCTTCTTCCTCTCCCACTCCCCCTACTTGTGTTCCCTCTCTCGCTGGCTGTCTCTGTCACATAAATAAAATAAAATCTTGGGGAAAAAAAAGAAAGAAAATAAAAAGTACAGGAAACTTATTTTTGCTATAACTAGCTTTTAGGTAAAGGAGAGAAACGGAAAAAGTATAAGCTGACATCAGGGATTTGTCCTAAACATACACGTGGAGGCTTTGGAGTTGGACATACTTGAATTCGAATCCCAACCTCACCTTTTACGAGATGTGTGACTCTGGGCATGTGACTTCTCTTCTTGTAGCCTCATTTCTCTCCTCTGTAAAATAGGAACGATCAACCTGCTATAATTATTAGCTGCTATTCTTTTTAACTCAGGCTTACTGTGTGTGTGAAGGCCCTGTGCTGTGTGATTGGTACACATCACCTCCTGTGTCCAAATGGAGTCTTAACCCAGCCAGGTCATGTAGCTTGCTCAAGGTTTGGGTACAGAGCCCAGGTTTTGGATTCCGACAAATACTCTTTCCATCATTGCACTGCTTCTCATATAGTAGATTGTTTTTACTTTATTTTTATTTTTTTAAAAAGATTTTATTTGTTTATTTGTCAGAGAGAGAGAGAGACCACAACAGGGGGAGTTGCAGGCAGAGGGAGAAGCAGGCTCCCGGCTGAGGGGACTTGATCCCAGGACCCAGGGATCACAACCTGAGCCGAGGGCAGATGCTTAACCGACTGAGCCACCCAGGCGTCCCTAGTAGATTGTTTTTAAATCTTCTACTCCTCTGAAAATGAAATAAAATTGTGAATAAATTAACCAAGTTTATCCATTCCCCTATTGATGGACATTTAGATTCTTGGCACTGCTCATTATTACTGTCAGTTCTGTAACAAGCATCCTTGTGTCTCCTTGTGTACAGATGTGAGAATTTCCTTAGGGTAGAGACCTAAAAATGTAATTGCTGGGATAACTCCCTGGTATACAGATTAATAAAAAAAATGAAGGTATAGGATTGTGAGAAGTCGGGGCTTGGGGACCGTCACGTTGTAGCTCATCGACAAGGCTCTTCGTCATCAGAGAACCCCATCTGTGCATGAGGCTAGAGAAACCCATAGTGACCTAAGTTCTCATGACTTCAGAGCAATGTGAGCTGATTTGAAGTGGTTCGGGAAGTGTGGGGGAAATGTACATACAGTGCAAACAGAATGAAAACAAGAATTAGCAAGTGGGTCTCAGTCCACGGCATGCATGCTTTAGGGCAAAAGACCCACATTTTACAGAACTCACTGTTGATAGCGCTTATAATGTCACCAGTAACATTGCAGGTTTATAATCTGTACCTTAAATTTTTACAAATATGCACAGTGTTAAATTCAAACCCAAGTTACTGAAAGTCAGTTGTCTGAAAAAGGACACTTTCTGTTTGATATCGCGAAGTATATTTTCCATTTAATTTCACAAGTCAGAGGGCTCCAGGTTGTGACACAAATGTATCTACTTGCTGTGTCCATTCCCAAACAGATCTCCGTGGAAGATGGTGCCGGTCAGGTAGGCCCACGTTCTGCGCGTTCTGGGGCTGGTGGAACCGGGCTACGGTGTTGCGGTGTCCGCTGCAGTGGAGCTGGGGTGGGGATGCACGTGCCTCAGGTCTGCTAACCCGTCTCATCCCGTTGTATTTTAATCATCTCCCTGCTTTCAGTCGAGGAATCCTATTGTACACGGGTCTTGATAGGCAGAGATAATTGTATATATTTGCCTGGGTAAGCAAATTGATAAACTTGCAATAAAGTGTATCAGACCATTTCTTTGGCAGGACCGACCAGAACAGCTTGTGAAGCAGAGCTGTTTCCAATGGAGCGTGAAAAGCTTTGAAAATTTTCAGTAATAGCAGAGAGCAGTATTTGAAACCATCCTTAAACAATTGTTTGTTTTCCTCTTCCCCAACCAAGTTTATAAAAATTTGGTCAGACAGGCGTTTTGTTTTGTTTTAAAATATTTTCAGTGAATTGTTATCTGCTGAATGCACATGTGTTCCTGCACTTTTTCTTCCACGATTGAAACTTTAAACCCTTCCCTAAGTCCCCCTGAAAACCTCGCTCTGCCCAGTAAGGTTTGCATATGTGAGAAGGGTTGAAGGGATTTGGACCCCGGAGAAACCTCACAATTTGAAATCTGCCTGGGTCGTTGTGCACCAGAAATGGCCGTGGTCAGTGCCGTGGGGGCTCTTTGTCTTTCTCTTCCACCCAGATTCCTCACCCCAAAAAGACGTTGGTTAATTTGGGCGTTTCAGTTTAGTTAATCAGATCATGAGTGCCTGTGAACACAGCGAGAGGCATGATTGAAGCATTTATAAAAATTTGGCTCATAGTAAGCCCCATAATTTGTTTGAAAGAATTACCTCTTCAGTGACATTAAAAAAAAAAAAAAAACAAAACCCAAAGATTGTGGTTTATAACACTGCACCTGGTCCAGATTGTACTGGATGAATCCATATTTGCTTCGCTGTAAATGATTTTGAGGGTGGAATTCCTGGGTTGTTTTCTGTCTTGTAAGCCCTTGACATTGTACTGGTACCTGTGTGCACACAAACCTCCCGACATGGGAAAGGCCAGCTCAGCCTCCCACTGAAATGCAGGTTGGCTGCATTTATTCTGCGTGTTCCTAGAATGAGGAAATGATATGACAATAAACAGAAATGCCCTTGCTGAAGAGAGAAGGGAAGCTGGTGTTTATCTGGTCAGGTGGTTTAGATTAGCCATGATGCGGCTCTGTATTATGTTACTTTAAATCATTGTGTCCCAACAGGACATAAATTATGAAGATTGTTACAGTATGTTTCATCCTATGTAAGATCAACAAATTGGAATAATTTTTTTATAGGAAAATCACAGTGCTTTTGGCAAGGCTATTGAAGCCTTTAATTTGACTTGAGTATTTCTAAAATATTATTGCCTAATATATAAAGTATGATTTGCATAAGGTATGAAATAATAAACTTTTAAAAATAAAAGGGAAGCATTTCTCTTTAGGAACTGCATCAGATGGCAGAGCACCCCCACTCCATCAGGATCTATCTATTCTCTTTGTCTCCCAGGGTTTTAGAACCAGTTGCGTTCTTTTCTGCTGGTGCGACTGCAAGCGAGCTGTGCGGGGCTTGGTGCAGAGATGGAGCCCGGCTGTGTGCTGCCTGCCAGTCAGGCCTCACGTGCGCACAGAAGGCAGCCGCTCTGTGCTGGCACTGAATGGGAGCCTGCTCTAAAGAGGGGAAACAAAACTTGCCCATTTATATGCATCCAGGGAAACAAACCTTTTTCTCTCTCAGGATATTACGAATGATTTAAAAAAAAAAATACCCCAAACCCAAAAAACCCAACTTGATCAACAGCTGAAGCTAAGGGAATTTATATAGGAGTACTGCAGAAAGAGGTGACCTAAGTAAGCATTTGTTCTTTTAAATGTTTTTCTTCTGTTCATTACTGTTTCCTGAATTATTAGCCTTACTCGTGGATTTTTATCACAGAGACTTCAATTTTTTCATCTGTATCCAGGATGCAACAAAGTCCATTTGGCCACACGGAGCAAATTTCCTAGATTTAAAAAAAAAAAGGCATAACATTACTTGGTGTAGGATTCAAGCAGATTGGAACCTTTTCAGTGTTGCACAGTAGCATGTTTTCTGCGCAAAGCACCCTGCGTGTTTTTATGAGATCTCCTCGCACAGTGAAGTTAAGTAGTAGAGCCTCTGATTTACAGGGACTAGGAGAGGTGAGTGAGGTGTAGGATTCGCTCAAGGCCATAGAATGAGACAGAGCTGGGATTAGAACTTTTCAGGAGGAGATGACACCATCCACCAGACCTTCTGAGTTTTTTGATACCAAAAGCAGGGTAAGTGCCAAGTCTGTTTTACTCTCTCTGTGTCTCCAGCCCGGAGATTTTCCTTTAGGAATAGTGTTTAAAACACAGAAACGAAAAAGTCCCTAGTTTCAGTCTGTTAACCGTAGGAAGGTCTGTCCTTAAGCCTCATCATAACAGGTTGAGGATAAATTCTAAATATATTTGTGGTTTGTTTTAGCTCAGTGTCTGAAGACTCTGACAGGTTCAGGGACCTTTCCAAGTTCACAACCTATGTGTGCACTTGGAAACAAATAAATACAGACGACTTACGAGATGGTCTCTTTCCTCACCGGCTGCTTCTGCATTGGCACTGTTCTCTGGGCAGGGGGTCTGGCAGGCTGTTTCTTGCAGTGACACAGTGCAGCCATCTATCACTGCAGGTCCCCTGCTACATTACCAGGACGTCTGATCGGGCTTGAATAATTTCGGGTCATGTATTTTTCTCACAGAAAATATTGGCAAATGTTGCCAAAACTGTACTGAAGAACTCTTAAAAGGAGGATTGATCCCATTTAGAAGTAAGCAAAGGAAAGACTGAGTATAAATTTGTTGCTGTTGTGACAGACCTTTTTATCCATTCAGATATCTTGTGATGCAAAGTGAGATGCGACTCTGTTTTACACAATGTGTACTGCTGGTAGAAAATGTATTTTTTTGTCCAATTAAGCCAAATTCGGTATTGCTTTGCTTCTTTAGAATATGTTTTTGAGTCCCCTCTCTCCCCGCCCCACGCTGGGGAGTGGGTGTTCTTTCTGCTCTGAGCCCTTGTTCTCATCCTTCAACCCTTTTGATTATTGTTGGAGGATCTTGACTTGCAGTTTAATTTAAAATACTCCAATTGGAGCAGGAGCTTTTTTACCTTCTGTCTTTTTAAACTTAGGTACGATAATAGGACAGAACAATTTTACGTCGGATACGTACTGGAATCACATAATGTAAGGAATAGTTGCATCTCTTAAAAGGAGCCAGCTGATTATAGAGAAGAAAAGGTCGGGAGTTAGACTGCCGTTTTGCCTATTATTTGATTTCTAAAAATGTATTTGGCCAGATATTCCATATATCTTAGTGGTTTGGATGCATAAAGTTGAAGCCTAAGGGTATTTTTCTATATAAGTGTGAATTTTTATAAAATTTATAATGATGACAATGCCAAGGAGCCTAAATTCTAATTCTCTAACAGTTTAATTCATAAATTCTAATTTGCTAAAGCAAAGCAAAAAACTTTGGGAGTCTTGGCCATACCTCTCACCTCATGAGACTCCTGGAAGCTAACAAACGGGGATTATCAGCTGATGAGGAAAGACAGCCTCCAACGGGACTTGTCCCAAGCAGCTGACTGGCCGTCTTGAACAGCCGCGGGGAACAGGGAGGCGTCAGAAGCTCTTCGACGTTAGGGAACTCCGAGTAAATGGCTTCTCTGGTGGATTCCTGTTGGGATGATTTTGAAACCTGTGTTTCACTCAGCTTTGGAGGGAAACGAGGGAGAGGAAACTGGTGAAACCTGATGAATTCAAGAGAGCAAAACTAAAGGATCGTGAGAAATTTTAGAAGGAGCTCATCAGACGGAGCTGTTGGTATGCCCCATAGTAGCTGCTGCTGAGATGGGGAAATGTAATTTAAACTTACGTGCAGAGGAATTTGGAAATGAGTCATGTCTTTTCAGGGAGAAGATATTCTCAGCTTGTGATCATCTTGTCCATAATGCTTCTTGGGCACACATCAGATATGTGATATCTATCTAGTTAGACAACTTTCCCTAACAATGGAACAGAAACAATTGGCTCTTAGGTAAAATTGTGGGTCGAGGTGTTGGTGTTGGTTCAATTCTGCTGCCTGGAGAAGAGTAGTCTTCCTCGCCTGGGAATTCAGGAGGAATCTACTAATGTGATGATAAGTCCTCGTTCTGCAAAAGAAAACTGTTTTGCACCTTGCTTCATTTAACAGTCTGTGTTGAAGGTAGTACCACGTAATTAGCCAAAAGCTATCTTATTTTTCCATATGGCTGTTTGGGATATTACGGTAATTGCGAAAAGTTGTGACTTGAGAACTTTTTTGTAAGGCTCTGGGATGTTACGGCCCTGTGAGCATAGCTTTTGAAGGCAATGTGTAGAAGTGAGCGTGCTGCCTCACAGTAGTGTACTTCCTACTACCAGCCGAAGGGGCGCTATTTTAGCCTAGGGCACAGTGGAACCAGCTAGTTTAGTACCTTGTGGGCATTGTCTCAAGTGCCTCACGGAAGCCAGTCTTAAGATAGGAGCCTGCTATTCTTGGCTTGAGTTGTTGGAGATGTTGCCCTCTGCAGTGGATCAAGAAGAAGGCAGGGAGATGAGTGGACTGGGATTGGTGGGGGTTGTGTCTGTCCCCAGACACACTTACTGGACTGCCTGGGGGCGGCCCTCAGGTAAGGTCTTTAGTCTGGCTCTTCAGGGACACAGGAGTCACCTGCTTGGCCTAGATGCTCACCGTCGAAGTGCCATTTCCACTGGAAGTCTTTCTGTGAGGATACCCACTTAGAGAAACTGTTTTCAGTATGTTTCTGATTTTCTCGTCCTTGCAAGGGTGAATTTCTTTGGTCTTGAATGGTTCTTCTGCTAGGTTTGGAAAGGAATTCTTCCTCTCCAGGCCTCAGACACTATAGAATTAAAGTGTTGGTGATGATAATAATCACTAGCATTAACTGAGCTCCTGCTGGAATGCCTGGCACAGACCCCATTTTTACATTTTTACATAATAGGAAACTCAGGATCATTTCAAATGCTAAGTGATTTCTCTGAGATCAGATAGCTAGTGAATAGCAGCGCTAGGATATTTCAGTCTAGGTCTCTAGACTGCAGTTGACCAGTGTGCTCAAAACACGAGTCACACTTTGGAGGAAAAAAGCATGGATCAAATACATCTTTAGCTGGGTCTGTTCCTCACAGTTCTCATGTTGCTAGTCGAGAGTATTCTGTTGCCAGCAAATTAGTATCCGATGTTCCCTTTGCAGTGGCTAGAACAGTTAACCGTGTTTTCCATGAGAAAGTCATGGTGAGTCACGCAATATTCTGGGGCAAAGTACGCCTTTCCTTGGTGCACCAAGCGGTGTTTGTGTGATCGATCAGCCACCAACGCCACGGGAAGGTCCTGTCCTGTGACATGTGCGTGCTTGGCAATGATCTTGCTGTGCATTTTGCTTAATAATTTTCATTATTTTTAATTAAAGTTGAAGAAGTGCAGACTCTAGCTGAAATTAAGGTAGGTTGTATTGCCGGAATCTGGTAATTACTTTAATTGATCACAAGATAGTTTCCTTGATCACCAATTAGACTAAATTGCCGATCATGTTTCAAGACGTGAAGAAATGCCCAAACTGATTTATATAATAGTGTTTTCATTTCTAATCAGACGTAAATATCATTTCCTTCCATAGCAATTGTGTTTTATAAAAGAAGAGTTATAGGCCTACAAACATAAAGGTGATTCATAAACAATAGAGTTCTAATTCATTGAATTAGTAAAGGAAGTATTTAGAGGCTTAATGGAGATTGTACTGGGGAAATTACTTTGGAGTCGCTGGTGCTCATTTTCTTAGTGGGAGATGTGTTCTTTTTTAGTGCATAATTAAAATAGTCTATAATCAAAATATAAAAGGCAGCAGATTTAAAGAACTTCTATCAAAGAGAATTGCTCTGAGTGATGAAAGATTCGTATTGTAAATATGTGCGAGAAATTAAGTCTTAGAACTTTAATAAATCGTACATGTTATTCAGACTGAAGCTGCGTTTTAAATTCAGGGTGCTGTTAAACATTTCACAGATTGATACAGGGTTTTTGTTTTGGTTTCGTGCATCTGATAGTCTTTCATATTTTCATGGAATAAAATGAAACAAAAGGAACTTTAAGAAAAATTAAAGTTCCCTAGGAATACTTGATTTGGGGTTCATGGAAAAATCTTTTAATTGCTGATGGTTTGGAGATTTCCAAACGACAAACTTCATTGGCCCAATTTACCATGATGGTAATGCTTACATTCCTTAACATGGCAGAGTGACTTAAAAAGTCATACTTCATCATGCATTCATTGACTTGTTCATAAAATGTTTGTAATTTGCAATAGGGGAAAGACTGAAACTATTATCAGCCATTATATGTTATTTGTTGGCCACATGTTTGTTTGAAATGGCCGTGGCTCAACAGAACATAGCTCATGGACAAACTATGCTGTCAATTGGCACTAAAAACCCACCTAAACAGGTAGGCATATGTCAGGAAGTTAACATGAGCCAAAATATTTTAATATGAACCAGGCTACATACATTGCAGTATCTCCGCTCCCTTTAGAGTGAGATCTTCATTTGCATGGCATCTTCGTTTTTCCCCCCAAACTAATTTTTAAAAAAAGTAGAACAGGTATTTATGTGGCACAAATTCAGAGGCACCAAAGAGTGTACTAATAAGTCTTTGTGGTCCCTGATTCTCAGCCACCCAGTTTCCCCTCTCCACCCACCGTCATTCACAGTTACCAATCTCTTATGGTGGTTGCAGAGACATTCATGCATATAGTTTCCTGTCCTTTTGTACAATTCACAGACTATTGTTATGCATTTGTTTTTCATTTAGTAATGTATCTTGGAGGTTTTTCCATGTCAGCAGATAGTTTCTTCATTCTTCTTAATGGCTACACATCTACATGTGGAGATGGACCATCCTATATTTAATCAGTTCCTTACTGATGGACCTTTGGCTTTTTCAGATCTGTGGCTCTTACAAGCTGTGCTGCAGTGACAATTTTTTTAAATGATTTTTTAATCTTAGAGACCATGAGAGAGAGCGGGAGGGAAGGGCCGAGGGAGAGGGAAAGGCCGAGAATCCCAGGTGGACTCTGTGCTGAGTGTGGAGCCCCAATGGGAGAGAGAGAGAGCACAAGCAGGGGAGAGGCAGAGGGAGAAGCAGGCTCCCCGAGAGCAGGGAGCTCGATTCCAGGACCCCAGGATCATGACCTGAGCTGAAGGCAGACGCTTAACTGACTGAGCCACCCAGGTGGCCCTGGCACAGGCATTTTTAATTTTGGTGGATTTTGTCAAATTCTCTTCCAGAATGATGATGCATCAATTAATGTTCACCAGCAATGTATGAGTGCCTTTTCTCCTGCATCCTCATCAACAGTATATTATCAGACTTTTTGATCTTTACCAAACTGATGGATTTAACTGACAGGCTTAGTCCCGTCCCTCCCCCCTCCCCTCCCCGGAGCTTTACTGAGATATAATTGATGTAAAAGGTAGTATTAATTTGTGCTGCTCCTATCATGTATGAGTCTGAGCAGTTTTTATGTTTAAGAGCCATTTGCTTCCATTTGTTACCTGTTATGTCCTTTGCCCATTTAAAAAAACTGGGTGGTGGATCTTTTTCTTATTAATTTGTGGGAGTTCTCTGTATGCCAAGGAAATATATACTGCAAATGCAGCTTGTTTGTCTTTTCATTTTGTTTGTTGGTTTTTATTGCCATACAGAGAAAAATTTTAATGTAGTAAGATCTACCCATTATTTCGTAGTGGTTTAAAGTCTTCTACCTATAGAATTCATACATTTCCTGTTACGTTTACTCCTAGAAAATTTTTGGTGGCACCTTAGATGGCATCTTTTCTTCCAGTATATTTTCTAATTAGTTGTTGTTTGTATAAAAGGCTTTTTTTTTTTTTTTTGGCTTGTTTTATTCTTGACTTTAATGGGAATCATCTAGTGCTTCCCTTTTAAGAATAGTATTACCTTTTGGACTGAGAATATATTCTATTTAAAGAAGGGTCCAACTTGGGTTCTTCCTAACTTCTGCTTTGATGAACAAACAGTGATGATTATCCATGTAGCCAGTTTTGGTACGTACATTTTGATGCTGTGGTTACAGGCTCCTATATTACTCTCCAAATATAAAGCAATTTTTGTACTCATTACTTGTTATAAATAAAACAGTTGATAACCACAAAAAAGAGAGGCCGATGTATTCTTATTTTATTAAGAGTTTTAATACATAAGAAATATTGAATTTATCAAATATCTTTTCGGAATTTATGGAAGGCATTTTATGATTTTTCTCTTGATTTATTGATATGGTAAGTTATATCAGTATATTCCTTATATTGAACGTTCCTTCCATTCTTAGAATAAATCCCATTTGCTCATGGTGTTTTGCTCTTTTAGTGTATTGCTAGATTTTGTTTATTAAGATTTTACTTAATATGAAATCAGCCTATACTTTCATTGTTATATGCTATCTCTGTGGGAATTTGGGGATAGTGTTATGGTATTTTATAAAAATAATTTGGAAATGTCCCTCTTTTTCTGTGCTCTGAAACAGTTTAATTAGTGTTAGAGTTAACTCTGCCTTCAGGGTTTTGTAAAATTTCTCTGTGAAATGACTAGGAGCTGTTACTTTGTTCATATGTTTTACTCTTCTGGGGTCAGTTTTGATAATTTTGGGGGTAATTTTTATTAGAGAACTATTTTACCTATGTTTTGAAATTTATTTGTATAAATACTTGGATGTGTTTAAAATTTATTGTTTTTTATGTTTTGAAATTTCCTATATCTGTAGTTACTTCTCAATTCTCATTTCCTGTTTTGTTTATCTGTACTTTTTCTCCCTGTCTTTTGTTTGTCTTTAAATGAAGTAACCAGTTTTCTATTACATAATTGTTTCAACTTTTGGATTTATCAGTTCTGCCGTTGTTTTCTTTCCTGTTCATTTACATCTGCTGTTCTCTTTATTTATATTCATTCTTGTTCTCCTCCCTAAGTTTATTTTTATTTACTTATTTTCCTTCACGTTCTTAACTTAAGTACTTACGGGTGTTTATTCTGATTATTGCTTTACGTGTGTCCTGTATCTAGTGCATACGTGATTAATTTCTATTCAGTTTCGGTTTTGATTTCTTCTCTGAATTAAGACTTTAAAAGAAGGATTTAAAAATATTTCCAGGTAGTACTTTTTTGCTACTCTTGCCTTCTTGTTTTGTTTTTAATTTTAACCAAGAATGTTGTCAGCACTATTTCTACTTTTTGGAATTGATTGAGATTTTCTTTGTGGGCCAATATGTGTTCAGTTTCTGTGAATGTTGAGTAGACGTTTTAAATGATATATTCTCATTGTTTAGAGTTGAAAGTAAATTAATTGGTTCTACCTTTTCAATGATGTATTTAAGTACATATCCTTGATTTTGTTTGGTTACTGTGCTGCGGGTTAAGAAATGGAAATTGAAGTTTCCATTATGGATGTTTCTGTTTGTCTTGTATTTCCTGCCATTTCTGCCTCATTGATTTTGATGCTGTGTTACTTGTAGTATAGATACTCAAAATTATTCAGTCTTCATTGTGGATATACTTCTCTAAGTTAAAAAGATTTACATTTGCCTGTGCCCTTTTATTTCCAACATTTGAGTTTGCTTTGTGATCCATGTAAAGTTTCCTCTTCTTTCTCTTATTTTTTTCTTTAAAATTTTATTTACTTAAATAATTTCCACACCCAACGTGGGGCTCAAACTCATAGCACTGAGATTAAGAGTTGCATGCTCTACCGACTGAGCCAGCCAGGCACCCCAAGTTTTCTCTTCTTTTAATTGGTTGGATTATGGCTCTTTACATTTATCGATTGCAATGAAAGATGTTTGGTTTCGTAAAACATGACAGAACCAATATACCTTTTTCCTCCCTTAATTTAAATCATGATATGGATCGTGTCTTCTTTCTTTCTTTCTTTCTTTCTTTCTTTCTTTCTTTCTTTCTTTCTTTCTTTCTTTCTTTCTTTCTTTAAAAAGTATTCACTTAGAGTGAGAGAGAGAGAACATGAGCAGGGGGAGGGGAGGGGCAGAGGGAGAGGCCGACTCTGCTGAGCAGGGAGCCTGATGCAGGGCTCCATCCCAGGACTCTGGGATCACGACCTGAGCTCAAGGCATATGCTTAACTGACTGAGCCACCCAGGTGCCCTGGATTGTGTTTTGTTTGCTTCATTTTAATTGTGCTTTCCTTGACCTAACCGTGAATGTTTCTGGTATTATTTTTGTTCTTGGGGATACTGTTATACCTGTAATTTTACATAGCAAGCTTGATTGTCTATTTCTGTAGATAGCGTTTCTTTAGATAGCGGTCTCCCCACTAAGCAAAATCAAGATTAAACTTCTACTTTCTCTTACTTTCCTTACACCATGCACTTTGTTACGTTTTATTTTTAGTTCTAGTGCTTAGTTTTATACCTTGAAATATGCTTCTGATCTTTCAGCTTTCAGGCTTTTTAAACTTTCATCTACCTTCCCCATTTCTTCTCTTTTTCTTCCCTATCTTTTAATAGTTACAACATTTGCATTCCATTCTGTGACTTCAGTCCCCACAATTGTTTTAAATATATTGCTAGACCTGAGTGAATTAGTTGCTCACTGCCAGTAACTTTAATATTGTTTCTCCATCCGTCTCTAGTTACTTGTATTTCATCCTTTAATTAAAGTTTCCTCAGAAAGGATGAAGGGGAGTTATCCCTGAGTTAATGTCTTTTAATAATTAGGTCTCTTGTATTAATTTTGAACAACAGTTTAGCTGGGTATAAAATTCTTTGCACTTTGATTTCCTAAAGTCTTTATAGGCGTTGCTCCTCTGACTTCTTTTGTTCAGTGCTGGTATGTGGAAGTTTGAAGTCAGCCAGATTATTTTCATCCTTAGAGGTGAATTGATCTTTTTGACTAGACGCCAAAAGGATTTTTTAATCTTCAAATTCACTAACTTCACTAGGATGTCTAGAAATGGCTGAATTCTTCCAATCTATAGATTTAAATCTTTTATTTCTGGAAAAATTTTTTGAACTACATCTCTCATTTCTTTCTGTGGTTTTTTGTTCTCTTATTCAGAAAAGTTATTTATATGTTAGATCTACTTTGTGTTCTGTACTTATTTTCTGATTCTTAAAATTCTTGCTGACTTCTACTTCATTTTGTCCATTTTCTTAGTCCTGTCCTCTCAGCTTCTCACTGTAGTGTTAGTGGTGTGTATTTGCAGTTTTCATTGATGGAATGGTTTAAGAAAGCCTAGACTTTTAGCTTGCTCAGGGCCTGTAGGTTCCAACTGGCATCCTGGGAACAAGTAGCTAGGGCTATAAAAAAGAAATCTTAGAAAGAAGGGACAGATGCTTTTCACCATCTGCCAGTTTTGCTGTTTAGTCATACTCCTTTATTAATGCCAGATAATCAAAATTCCCTCTTGAGGTTTTGCTTTTTTCCTCTCCTATCCACTCATTTCACTTCTTGCAGAAATCCTTTTACTTTAATTTGAATGTGTATTGTTGTGAATGTTTTTAATTTGTGGATTTAGAAATAAATAGTTTGGGGATTATTTGGTTCTGTTATATGGAAGAAGGATTATGAAATTGTCTTCCTACTCCCAGAGCAGGAGCAAGTGTTCTTTCCCTCGGGAAGAATTGGGAGTAGGTCCTGCGTAAATGGTTTATCAGGCTTATGATATTTTATTAAGTGCAAATATTAGGTGACAGTTGAAGGGAAATATGTAAAGCTGAGGAATACATAAATTTGACGGATCTTTGGAAGTGTCTTTTTTTTTTCTTTTTGCATTGTAAGTAGATATGGTAAAAGGTTTTTTTTTTTTTTTTTAGATTTTATTTGAGAGAGAGAGAGCGAGTGTACAAGTAGGTGGAGTGGGAAGCAGAGGGAGAGGAGAGGCAGGCTCCCCACTGAGCAGAGAGCCCGATGTTGGGCTCAATCCCAGGACCCTGGGATCATGACCTGAGCCAAAGGCAGATGCATAACTGATTGAGCCACCCAGGCACCCCAAGGTTTTTCTTTGATCACTGTAACTCTTAGGATGTGGGTATTCTCTCTCTCTCTCTCTCTCTCTCTCTCTCTCTCTCAGTAGGCTCCATGCCCAGTGTGGAGACCATTGCAGGGCTCGAACTCAGGACTGAGAGATCGATACCTGAGCTGAGGTCAAGAGTTGGATGCTTAACTGACTGAGCCACCCAGGCACCCCAAGGGGTGTTCTCTTTTAAGCTGTATCTGTGATAGAGTAGATTTTGCTACCATGCTGATGGCATGTTGGAAATCAAAGATTTGAGGAGCACTTCTTTTTTTTTTTTTAATATTTTATTTATTTATGTGACAGAGAGACAGCCAGCGAGAGAGGGAACACAAGCAGGGGGAGTGGGAGAGGAAGAAGCAGGCTCCCAGCGGAGGAGCCCGATGTGGGACTCGATCCCTCCCGGAACACCGGGATCACGCCCTGAGCCGAAGGCAGACGCTTAACGCTACCAGGCGCTACCCAGGCGCCCCCTTGAGGAGCACTTCTGACTGTGTTCAGTCATCCCCTTGATCCGCTTGATTCTTGGGAATTGGTAAGGGATGCTAAGCATCACTTTGGACCTTTAGGATAGCATAGTTCAAAGAAATTATGGCCACAGGCCTTAAGAACTTGGGTAGTGACTGACTTTGCCCACCTAATATCTTGTCATTAAGCTGTTTTCCCCAGGCAGTGTGCACCAGGGTGTTACCCTATAGTATGTGATCTGTTTGGTGTGTGGCTTTGAGTCTGTATTTATGGCATGTGGAATAGGAAAGCACCATTCTTCTGGGAGACGGCAACTGGAATCTTAGATTCTTAAGGCTGTGGGAGGGCTTTTCACCTATCATTTCATTTTGTGAGGGTTATCATATGCAGTCTGGCCAGAGCAGTATATGGTAGCAGTATCTGCCATTATTGATCTCTTACCCAGTGCCAAGTGCTGTGCTAAGTGCTTTTATATCCCCCATCTCATTTTTTATTAGGATGACTACATGAGCTTTTTATTAATATCCTCAGTTTACTGATCAGAGAACAGAGGCTCAAATGACGGGTCGTAGCGTTGGAATTTGAATTCAGGCCTCCCTGGCTTGAGAGCCTATGCCATTAATGACTCTATTACTATTCTCAGGGATTGTGGTTAACTTTTTTGGAAGTCTTAAAGCTAAACAAGAATAGGGCATTATAGGCAAAGGGACTAAAAAATTCTCATTATACATCGTTTAATGCAGGTTAACTCTGAATAATTAAAAGACTTTCACATTTGACACAATCTAGAGAATCAGATTATGCGATGAGAAGAGGAAGGGGAGTGAATATTGTTTTCCACTGATAATTCCATACATGGTTAAATGGATTTTGCTTGAATGTTCTTCCTTTTCCTGACAGGGAAAAACCTTTAGGCCTTTAATTAAAGACCAAAATGGGAGTCTTTATCCTGAATGAAATCATTCTGATGTAGGAGCCATTATGAATAATATAGAATGGCTTAAAATGGCATCTTCCATACCTCTCACTATTAACTTGGAAACGTGCTCGAATGTCATTCTGGTGATCCAAAAAACACAGCTCAATTACCATCACATCGCCTTTTCTGGATAGGGGTGATGAAGTTCAATATTTATTTATGTGGCTACAATGGGTACTGCCCTGTGAATTCCTCTGTAAATTTGTAGTTAACGTACCGTTACCTTAGAGTCTTACCAAGTATTTCTGCCTTCTGGACACATTAGAGACAGACTCTCCTATTGTTTGCAATTACCTTCATAAAAATTGGAAAGCAAGCAAAAGAAAAACAGGACAAGTTTTGCTTCTGGTTAGCAAAATTAGGTTTGCGCTTTCCCTATGGAATGAAGACCGAGCCCTACAGGTCCGCACTTACGCGTGTGCCTGAGCCCGCCTCCCCCTGCCCTGGGAAGAAGCGCTCTCCGCTCCACAGGGCACTGGTGGGCGATAGCAAGAAGACCCCGAGCGGGCAAGCCAGACTTCCCTGCTTCAGTCTGGATGTCAAAAAACAGTCTTTTATCCCCTCCTTTCCTGTCTGGGAGCTAGGATGGAGAAGTTGTTCAGTAAGATATTTTTCCCATAGTCTTGAGATCGAGGCCTTAGTTAGCAACCCAGCAACTGAACACAAAAGGAGTGGTGATGCAAGAAAAGTAGCCCCTAAGATTTGGGGCCAGGTAGTGAGATCCAGGGCACTTGGTTGAAGGGAAATTACTCCCGTGCTATTTTGGTGAGTCTTGTCCTGAGGACAATTAAACAGTCCAGACAGGTCACTGGGTGAGACCAATTTCCTGGTTTGTTTATTTGAGCCTGATTGTTTTTCACCGTTGAGCAGCAGGTCACGGTCCTGCTACACCGTTACCCCAGCTCTGTGCAGAGCAGTCCTTTTCATATTTGATTTCTCCGGGTTTCTGTAAGGATCCTAGCCTCGTCTTTATCTGGCTGGCTTGCTCTGGTCTCTCTCCCGCAGGCCCAGAGTAAAGGGCAGTGCCGCTAATCAGTTTCCGCTTCATCTTGTGCAGGCATTTGGCTTTATGTCCCGAGTCGCCCTGCAAGCAGAGAAGATGAATCATCACCCGGAATGGTTCAATGTGTACAACAAGGTAACTAAATTGCCTTATTTGGGGATCACCTTAGCTGTGGAGTTTAAGAAACTTCATTCTTCCTTGTTACCCTGTGCAGCTATGTGTCAAGTGTCATTGGGCTTAGGAAAACATTCTCTTATTCTTTCCCCAGAATCCCTGCGTATTATTGCAAATTAGTAACAAATTTTCAGATCTGCTCAAGACAGCAGTGTCAAAACTCTTTCTTTTCGTGCTTGTCTTCTGAAACTAATATGAGCAAGTTGAGCCAAATTAGGCTCCTGAATTAAACTTGAAAATCAGCCATGCAGATAAAATTTTTTTTTTAAGATTTTATTTATTTATTTGACAGAGGGACAGCCAGAGAGAGAGGGAACACAGCAGGGAAGTGGGAGAGGAAGAAGCAGGCTCCCAGCAGAGGAGCCCGATGTGGGACTCAATCCCGGAACGCCGGGATCACGCCCTGAGCCGAAGGCAGACGCTTAACGACTACGCTACCCAGGCGCCCCTAATGCAGATAAATTTTAAACCCTCCTAAGTAAATTTTTGAAAGTAATGGTAGCAAATAAGAGAGATACGGCTTTATTTACCTTACTGAAATAATATGCTCTGGAACTGTGCTTTATAAATAACTGTTTATTAAATTCTACATTCTAAGTGGAAACTGGTCTTCTTAAGACAAAGAGCAGGCTAAAAAGATTCTAAGTCATTTTTAAGGGGGCTCAGTAAGAAGATTCATGGTCCTCCCCCCCAAATGTCCTTGCCTTTATGGTCATGCCATTTGAAATGTCTTATCACCTAGATTTCTATGTGGTTCTGTTTTCTCTATAAAAAATTCTCTTTGGAAAAGAGAACATTTCCTGATGCGCTTGTGATTTATTGGAATAATTCAAAACACACAGGTACCATGATAAACTTTTCCTTCCTACTTGCCTCTCTTTGTCCATTATTTTGCTTGTGATTTTTAATTGCTTTTTCAAGAAGCCACAGTCTGTTCCTCCCCCTCACCTCCATCCCACCTTCCTAATTTGGAAATGGGCTTTTCTGAATGTCGTTACTAAGATATTACATTTGATAGCTTGGTCTTTCTCAGTGGCCTGAAAATAGTCATGTAATTAAAGTAATGGGAGTTAAAATGGAACCTTAATCTCTCCTCCTTTTTTTTTTTTTTTTTTTTGAGACAAGATTTTAGATTCTGGCAGCTGAATTGCCCTTCACATGAGATGACCTTTTCATCCCTGGGCGGTGCTGGGCCCAGCCCGTAGCAGACTGTGCCCCTGGAGTTTATTCGGTTTTGGAAATGCTGCGCTTACTCATAATGTAGTATTTTGTAAATCATTTAATCTCCCCAGTTGTCAAATGTGAATGTGGAATAGTAGATTGATTTCCGAGCCACCAAAGATGGGGACCACGAATTGTAGCTCCAGGTTTGAAAAACTGCTTCTGTGTTTCGTAGGTGCAGATAACCCTAACGTCACACGACTGTGGTGGACTGACCAAGAGAGATGTGAAACTGGCCAAGTTTATGGAAAAAGCAGCTGCTTCTGTGTGATTTCTTCCAAAATGCGTGTCAAACCCAGTGGACATCTTAGCCGTCATGTATGTGGAAGGCAGTTTACGTGAACAAATTCAGTTGTCAATTTAAGCTCACCTTTTGAACAGTCTTTTGTACCATCAGGGCTCAATTACAAAATGATTTAAACTTGAGCCTGAGGATTTTTCGTTATTTCTAATCATATACATAAGGTAAACCAACTCAGGGAATTATATTAATAATATTCAAAGAGAGAAACAGTGTTCTTAAAGACCAGAAATTGGGATGGGGGAGTATGCAGACATTTTATAACCCAGAAATTCAAGTGATGATGGTGACTTTACCCCAGTGCATTGTGTTGGAGAATAATTAGAAGGCAGAAGAAGAATGGTGAACTCTGTAGGTAAAGGATTTTAACCATCTATACAATTCTTACAAGGCTGACGTTGATTTGGATTGTAGCTGCCAGTTTAGCTCAGCAGTTAGATTATAAAAGTCACAGAAAATGGGTAAACTGTCTTATTTTATCCTTTTCAGAGAGGGAGTTGAAGGAGAGGACAAGTGTCTTATCCATGGCCTCTGCTATCTTGGGGCAATATAAGGATTCAGTGTCACAGTGACCAATGTACCAGATCATTATATGACCTTCTGCATTAAGAAGGAAGTAAGGGTAGGGCGCCTGGATGGCTCAGTCGTTAAGCGTCTGCCTTCGGCTCAGGGCCTGATTCCAGGGTCCTGGGTTCGAGCCCCACATCGGGCTCCCCACTCTGCTGGGAACCTGCTTCTTCCTCTCCCACTCCCCCTGCTTGTGTTCCCTCTCTAGCTGGCTGTCTCTCTCTCTGTCAAATAAATAAATAAAATCTTAAAAAAAAAAAAAAAAGCAACTAAGGGTGATATTTAAAAAACCATTTGTAGTTTGTGACTCCTGAACTGAAAGACTATAGTCACTAAGTTAGAAGCTACTGAGTTTTTATCCAGTAATGAGCTCTATTTATTCTGTGTGTCACTGATAGGAGTAAAAAGGAATATAAAGTAATCTATTGCTTAAAAATTACAATACCAGTGTTCTTTGAAGGAACTCAAGAGTGTACTTATTATTATATTTAAAAGATTTTATTTATTTATTTGAGAGAGAGAGAGAGGGAGAGGGAGACAGAATCTGAAGCAGACTCTGCACTGAGCGCAGAGCTTCAAGTGGGGCTCGATCTCATGACCACGAGATCATGACCTAGGCCAGAACCAAGAGTTGGACACTCAGCTGACGGAGTCACCCAGGCGCCCCGGGAATGTATTTTTTTTTTAACTTAATGTAATTTTTTAAAGATTTTATTTATTTGAGAGAGAGAGAGATTGGGAGAGGACATGAGCAGGAGGGAGGGGTAGAAGGAGAGGGAGAAACAGACTCCCTGCCCAGCAGGGAGCCCCACGCAGGGCTGGATCCCAGGACCCTGAGATCATGACCCGAACCAAAGGCAGATGCTTAGCCAACTGAGCCACCCAGGCACCCCATGGAATGTGCTTATTAATAAGATTAGAATATAGATTTAAAGAATATATATATAGATAGATATATAATTTATATATCTGTATATATAGATAGATAATTTATATATCTGTAGATTTATATATACAGATAAATATATACAGATATATTTATATTTGTCCAAGGAAGGTGTGTTAATCCCTTGACGCCTTATGGTAACAGGATTTAACAGGGATCATCTTTGTAACCCACCTTGTTTCAGAGACCAGAAAAATCCGTATGTTATAACAAGCAAACCTTCCCCTCCCCACCCAACCCTGGCCTCAGTCAGAGAAACCATATGCAAACAGGACAAGGAGGCTGAGCTCTCTGAAGCCAGTTCTTGGCTGGGTCTGTTGGCTTGGGAGAGACAGGTCCTGTCAGTTTGCCCTGTGGATATGGAGGGTGTAGGGAGGGAGGAGAGACAAGACCGCTCAGATTCTGGGGCTGCTGGAAAATCCAGAATTGGTGCTTCTTAAAATTTTTTTGGAGGAAAAGACAAAACTTTCTTTTCTTTTCTTTTTTTTTTTTTTTTTTTAAGATTTCATTTTTTAAGTAATCTCTAACCCAACTTGGGGCTCAAACTCAAAACCCTGAGATCAAGAGTCGCATGTTCTTCCAGCTGAGCCAGCCCAGGCGCCCTGCGTTGTGTTTTTATAAACTCTTTCCGGTATTATAGATTTGGGAACTTTTATACATTTTATTACCAGAGATTTTTGGCTCAGTGCTTCAGTTTTTTCACATGAATTTTTAAACATGAACAAATTTAAGCATATTTAAAAATAAAGTGAATAGTACATAAAAGCCTTAGATACATCAAACCCTCTTATATACTCAGATTTAACAATTATCAAGATTTTACATCGGTTATTTCATGTAATTCTCCATTTCTCTTTTCTTTACTCAAGCATTTAAAAGCTTTAAAATAGCTTTAAAATTGAAAATCCCAGACAACATGTCCTTTTACCCCACGTCCTTCAATAAATATCTCTAGAATATATGGTCATTTTCTTCTATAAACCATAACACCATTATTATACCTAACAGAATAAACCATGGTTCCTTGGTGTCACCTAACACCCGGGCAAAATTAAATTTCCCTGAAGGTCAGGAATGCCTCTGGACAGTAAGTTTGTTCTAATCAGGATCCACATGAAGTCCACCCATCACATCTGGTCTCTCTATTCTTTCAGTCTAGAGTGAGCAAGCTCCCCTCCCTTCCTCCCTTTTCCCCGTGTCATTGACTTACCGTAAAAACGGGATCACGTGTCCTGTGGAGTATCCCACCTTCCAGATTTGCTTGTTTGCTCCCTTTGGTGTCATTGAACTTGTTTCTCTGTACCCTGAAGTCTTTCCCCTTACTTTGAATGTAAGCGTGAGAGGCTCAGCTTGTTTGGCTGGTAACGTACCGCGTATGAGCCCAGCGGAGAGAGCAGCATTGGGCTTGTAGTTGCAGTGGTGGAGACCCGACAATGCGTCTACAACTAGCAGCTCCACGAGGGTTTGCCGTAAGGGCCTTGTTAAGGGTTGTTGCATCATCCGGAACTCACGGAGTTGACTGTAGAGAATCAGAGATCCTGCAGTAGAAGGCTGTGGAAGTACTCACCGGGGCAAATTCCAACAGGATGAATCTCCGGACGCTGTTCAAGGAGCTGACATTTCAGCCTCAAAAGACACTGTCGACATGGGAGGCTCCCGGGTTCCTTTCTATTCCAAATCTTTGTGCGATGGCAGTGGTTTTTCTGATGTAGTAAGCTTCGGTTTCCCTCCATTTTCTTTCTAAACGATCTCTGGAGTAGAGAGGAGTTCTGTAGACATGAACTCTGACCCCTTGGATGACCTCCATAGGTAACAAACCAGGTGCCAGCATGTTTGACAGTTCCCTTTCCTAAACTGAAGTTACCCTTGTGAAAATAATGGTTACTTTCTGGCGTTGGTAGGAGTTAGGAAATCTCTGGATGCACAGAATAAGGATGGTTCTTTATGTTTTTGCTCTAGACAGAAAGCAGCAGCTCTATACTGTGTTTGGACACAAAGCTGACTCCCATTAATGTCCTGCAGGACTAGTGTAAGTACGGAGCAGTCTACACACTCTCTCATCCAGTGCTCAAAAATAGACTGGTTGAACTCTGTAACTGCAGTTTTGTGGAATTTCCTGCAAAACACCAAGAGCTGTAATAGGATTTGGCTATGACACGTGAGCTTTTTGTTTCAGTGCCAGTTCTTGGGACAAGTGAAGGAATGACTCTTGGCCAGAAGACTTGAGTCACCAAGCTGCCATGTCTGCTGACTGCTGACATCCCCAGCTGTATGCGGCTGGGGTGGCGGCACCCACGTCGGGCACAGTGGGAGTTGCTGCTGAAAGGGTGGAGGAGGTGGCCCTTCGGCTGCTTATCTCAGGGTGCCTGTCGTGCCCACCTGTCCATGAGGAAATATGGATGATTTCAGTAGGCTTTGGAGAAGCTTGTCACCTCTGATTGTGCTCACCAGCTGGAGTCCCATTCCCAGACTAGCTGTGTTCATCAGTGACTTCAGAAACCACGGTCAGCTGTGCTTAGCTGTGCTGATGGGTAGTCTAACAATGACCGGACTTCTCTCTACTGCTTCCAGCTGGCCATCTTCCCTCACCCCTCCAAGCACCGTGAAGGAATTCTTTACATCCTTAATCTCCTCTCCATTTCTCCCCCAAAGTGTGCTTTGATGCTTCAAGAGGGAAGGCATGGAAGTATACCATTGGGGTTCCTGGAGACGGACTCCCACCGTGCTCAGCTGCGTGGGCTTTTCGTTTGTATATTCCTACAGCAGACACCTACCAAGGGCCTTCTCTGGCCCCCAGCTTGAGTAGACACGTTGATGTATTGGGGCAGGTGGAAACAGATTCAGGTGGAGAACTAATTCAGGCTTTCTCCCAGCAGCTGCTCCAGGAGGCTGTTGTGGGGATGTTGGGCATGAGCCCAGAAGGCATCAGGGACCATATGACCAAATGAGGCAGTAGGAGATATAGGAGGAGCTGATCCCTGAGGGAGAGAATGTCAAGTGGGAAGATGAGGCTAAAGTTTGAATCTTGAGGACATTAATCGAAGTGATTCTTAAAGCTTCACTGTCGATGATTTTAAATGCAGAAATGGAATAAACAGGATGTTATTTCCCAGGTCAGTGTATTGGTTGCCTACAAGAGTGTTTTCCTACCAGGAATAGTCATATACACTTGTTTTAGAATGCCTGGGACTACAGAGCTATTGCGGTGAATACTTGGTTTTCTTATGGCTCAAAAATTTGTGTTTCCAGGAATGTGACCAGTTTAGCCACTAAAGGTTTAGTACAACAGAGGGCTACCCAGATCCCTCTGTCTTGATTTGCCTTGAAAGCGAAAGGGATTAGGAGAAGGAACGCAAGGAGAATATATTAATCCCAAGAATTGAACAGAGCAAAAACCCTGTGGCTCTAGTACTTAAAAGATCTCAGCCCCACAGGCTCATCCCCTACGCTCTGTTTAGGAGGGTCATATGTGCACATTACAGGCTCTTCGTAAGCTAGTGCTGGGCATGGCTGACCTCTGTTCCTCCTTTTTCTTGTGTTCTGGCCCCAAACCCACCAAAATCTTTTCTGGTCCATCCTGATGTTTCCAGTCACATGCCCTGGATGTATGCTCTCGGCTCTTAGAACCCCAGAGAAGTTTGCTTTTCCCCCTTACATGGCCCTTAACTTAGTCTAACACATTGTTAAGGGACTTTTGTCTCTCAGATGTGGATGCTTCTCTTTTTTCAAGATTTTATTTATTTATTTGAGTGAGAGAGGGAATGAGCAGTGGGGAGGGGCAGAGGGAGAGGGAGAGAAGCAGACTCCTACTAGGCAGGAATCCCAATGTGGGGCTCGATCCCAGGACCTGGAGATCATGACCTGAGCCGAAGGCAGACCCCTCCATGACTGAGCCGCCCAAGCACCCTCAGATGTGGATACTTCTTGAGAGAGGAAGGGCTTTTGTCTGCTCTAGCTCTGGTAACTCCCAGAATTAGCCTGGAGCTTCACAGTTCCTGTGTACTTGTATCCCTTTCACTGAACTGAGGTGCTTAGTCTCCCCGGGAAGACAGGCTCTCGGCGTAGATCAGCTAGGGAGTATTTGACTCTGGCGGCCTGCAGGCTAGTAATGTACTAGAATGCCCAAGAATGACGTCATAAAGCATGAGTTCCTTTTGTGGGCCCTGCTCTGTGGCCTCTTGGAATCTAGATGCCAAGGAAATCCCTAAGCAGAGATTTTCTGTTGAATGATCAAAGCAAGGAATAAAAATAGAAAATTTGGAAAATGTCTCAACAGTTTCATTTTCAGAATGATACCAGAGTCATTTCTAGCTCGCTGTTGGATAATCCTTCAGTGGCGTTCTGTGCGAGATTCGGGAAATTTCAGTAAATATTCTTTTTTTCTACTGCTCGTTAAGAAATGTGCAAATGGCAGCTTGGGGGCAGGGTGCCGGTGTGCTCTTCTTGGTGCACGCACTTGTGCACTGCCCAAAACGAGGTGCGTGTCCTTGACCATCTGCCTTCTCTCCCTGGTGAGGTTGGTGAAGGCTCAGCCAAACATTTTGCTTCTTTGGCTTTAATATCATGATTGGCTAGTTAAATCAGCATTCAGTCATGCTCTTACTTGACCCATACACTGAATTTGACTCTGTTTAGTCCTTTTATCTTTTTGTCCTTTCTACTTTGCTTTTATTAGCCACCGTGTTAGAAAATTTGAAGGTTTTATTGAGGTATTAGACCTGATCTCAAAACAGACAATGAAAATTATACATCTTGTTTTTATAGATTATAAAAGTATATACATTCTGTATTTATTTCCTGTTAGAGTGTGTTCGTTACATATAATGGGGAAAATAGTGCATACTTTTTGAGAAAAATTGGAAAGCATAGATAAATATAATAACCAAGAAAAAGAATTACTGTAATAATACTGAGTAGAGAATTTTGTACCTTGTTTTGTTTTTGTCTTTAGCTATCCACTGGATCATAAACTTTTTTTTAAACCATGAAAAAGATGCATCGGCATATTTTAGTATCTATATAATCTTCCATGAGATGGATATGCCGTCATGGGCTTCACCAGTCTTTCTTGTTAGACTTTTGAACTGCTTGCAAGTTCTTACTACTGTACGTAACGCTGGGATGAACATATTTGGCCAAGGCCAGTTTATTCCAGATTGCATGCTCTTGGGGTAGGTTCCTTGGATCAGAGGTTACAAATAGTTCTGTGGCTTTTCGGAGGAGTTGGCCAATTTACACGCCCCCTGGCAGTTTATGAGAATGCCTCATCACACCACACTACTGCCAGCATTACATAGTATTACATTTAAGTCTGCTAATTTTATAAGCAAAAATAATGGTTGTACCTAATTTGCATCTCCATCCCCATTAGTAATGCTACTGAACATTTTGGGGGAGGTTCATTACCATTTGTATTTATTTCATGCATTGATTGTGTGTTTGCTCATTTTTTCTTAGGGTATTCAGTTTTTTTTTTTAATCATTGATTGTGAACACTTGTATGGGTGATGATTTGATTATTACCGGTTTTTCCTACTAGACTGACAATATTTAGTTTTGTTCTCCTTATATCCACGATGTCTGCTGTCTTGCCTGCTGTTAGTAATCACTCTGTAAAAATTTACTGAAGGAGTAAATGAAGATGATTCTTTGTTTTGCTTGAGAAGGACTAGTAATCATTTTTGCCCCCAGAGATCTAAGAGAAGGAACTAAGTAACTGAGTGAGGACAGATCAACTCAGGGGTCATCATACATATTTTAGTGGTCATTCAGTTAGCATTGTGTTGAAGTTAAAAAAAAAATACACATTCATTTAAGTAATCTCTACACCCAGCGTGGGGCTCAAACTCATGACCCTGAGATCAAGAATCGCTTGCTGTACTGACTGAGCCAGCCAGGTGCCCTGTATTGTGTTCCAATTTAAAAGTATATTTAAATTACATTCACAGAGGGTAGAAAGCAGAACCTAGTCTCTACAAAAAGTGTGTAATGTTTGGGATCTAGTTCTGTTGTAAGATAATCATACCTCTTATTCAACTTTTTGACAGGAGGAGAGATTCTCAGTGTCAGGCATTTGTGAAGAGAGTCATAACGAGTCGTCTTTTTAAGATAATTATGATTAGCATCGTCTCACTGAATGCCTTTTTTGTGGTCTTGTGGACTGATTATAATACAAAATACAACTTGTTCAGACTTTTTGAGGTAAGCAGACAAAACGGGTAAAGTTTCTTCTGTTTCATCCTTTTTATTTGTGAAAAAGATTTTTAAGACATTTTGTTCAAGAAAGTTTTCCATAGAAAAGCTCTAAGGACTTAAAAAATATACTCTAAAATCTGGAAAGATGGTAGCAAGAGTAGCAGTGGTGACATGGTTTTTTAATCTCTCTAAATTTCCTTTTTAAAAAGAAACTTGGAGGATGCCTGGGTGGCTGTCAGCCACCGACTGAGTTAAGCGTCTGACTCTCAGTTTTGGCTCAGGTCACGATCTCAGGGTTGTGAGATTGAGCCCCGTGTCAGCCTTCACACTCAGCAGGGAGTCTGCTTGGGATTCTCTCCCTCTGTCCCTCCCCCTGCATGCGCATGCTCTCTTTCTCTCTCTAAAAATAAATAAATAAATAAATCTTGAAATTAAAAAAAAAACAACAAAAATGGAGCAACTTGGGAGCAAAACCAAAACCCATGGGCAGCATCGAAATTAAAACTAGTTAAAAAGGTATCCATACTATAAGGCACAACTGCACAGTATTAGCCTCTGAGGGAGAGGGATCAGAGGACGTTCAATAAATATTAATTGGAAATGTCAGCTGACGTGAGAACAGCATTTTTTAGTAACATATACTGTATTGTTAGTATATAAGGTAGAATTTAAGTAATTTTTTTTTAAGATTTTATTTATTTATTTGACAGAGAGAGAGACAGCCAGTGAGAGAGGGAACACAAGCAGGGGGAGTGGGAGAGGAAGAAGCAGGCTCCCAGCAGAGGAGCCTGACGTGGGGCTCGATCCCAGAACGCCGGGATCACGCCCTGAGCCGAAGGCAGACGCTTAATGACTGTGCCACCCAGGCGCCCCAAAGTAATCTTAAATTACTTAATTTAAGGTAGCATTTAGTGATTCGTCAGTTGCATATAACACCCAGTGCTCATTACTTCTAGTGCCCTCCTTAATGCCCATCCCCCAGTTACCCCATCCCCCACCCACCTCCCCTACAGCAACCCTCAGTTTGTTTCATATAGTTAAGAGTCTCTTATGGTTTTTCTCCCTCCCTGTTTTTGTCTCATTTTATTTTTCCTTCCCTTCTCCTATGTTCATCTGTTTTGTTTCTTAAATTCCACATGTTAGTGAAATGATATGGTATTTGTCTTTCACTGACTGACTTATTTGACTTAGCATAATACCCTTTAGTTCCATTTCCTTTGTTGCAAATGGCAAGATTTCATTCTTTTTGATGGCTGAGTAATATTTCATTGTGTGTGTGTGTGTGTGTGTGTGTGTGTATCACATCTTCTTTATCCATTCATCTGTCAGTGAACAGTATTTGATGTTGGGAAGGGTGGTGTTCAGTCCAGTACTGGGTTAGTGCAACAGGTTCCTGGTAATTTCTGAAGGGCCTAGAACAGTCTGAACCTTGTGACCTCTAAAGACTGGCCAGCCAGGGCTCCCTTCAGGGACATCCCCCCACTCCCCATCCACTTAGAAGAAATAATGGGAGTGGAATAAAAATTGAGCAGGGTAGAGACCCCGAGATGAAGGAAGAGAAGGTCCAAATAAAATTGGAGGAGGGGAATGGAACAAAGAAACCTTAAAAATCAAGGTAGCTCATCTTTAAAACAGAAGAGGGAGCTATGTGAAGTTAGAACCACACCTTCTAAAAGTTCAGGAAAACTAGGTCATAGAAAAAAGTATACTATAAAGAGATTGAGGTAAAATCCCACACAAAATTATTATGAAATGAGAAAAGAGAATAAATTGGAGAAAAATATCCCTGTAGATAGTAGAAACCCACCACAAAGACATGTCCACAAAACAGATAAAAACTGTAGCATCTTATTTCAAAACAAGGTAAATATTTAAGAAAATGATACGAAATAGGAAAGAACAGAGACAAAGTGACAAAATTCAGGAAAGAATTAGAAATAAAAGTCATTTCAAAAATGAAGATGCAGCTAAGGGCAATTAAACACAACAGGTAATAGTTTAAGAGAAACATTGGATTAATGGAAAAGATTACTATTTTTAAAAAATTTTATTTATTTTTGAGAGAGAGAGAGTGCGCACAAGCAGGGGGAGGGGCAGAGGGAGAAGCAGACTCCCCGCTGAGCAGGGAACCGGATGTGGGACTTGATCCCAGAACCCTGGGATCATGACCCGACCTGAAGGCAGATGCTCAACCGACTGAATCACCCGGGCACCCAAGAAAGAGATTTTTATTTTTATTTTTATTTATGTGTATTTATTTATTTTTATAAAAGATTTTATTTATTTATTTGACAGAGAGAGAGGCATTGAGAGAGGGAACACAAGCAGGGGGAGTGGGAGAGGGAGAAGCAGGCTTCCTGCTGAGCAGGGAGTCCGACGCGGGGCTCGATCCCAGAACAGTGGGATCATGACCCAAGCTGAAGGCAGACGCTTAACAACTGAGCCACCCAGGCGCCCCCAAGAAAGAGATTTTTAAAAATCAACCAGAAATGAAAAAATAAAAAGTATTCAAGAGAAAATGATGACTATTGAAAATGGAGGAATGGGTGTCTGGCTGGCTCAGTCAGTGGAGCATGCGGCTCTTGATCTCGGGGTTGTGAGTTTGAGCCCCACGTTGGGTGTAGATTACTTAAAAATAAAACAAAAAAGTTAAAAGAAAAAAGTTAAAAAAAAAAAAAAAGAAAATAGGGGAAGAAAAGATCCCAACATAAGGATAATAGGAGTCCCTGAATTTGAAACAAAAACTAAGTAAAGGGATGGAACAAACACAAACCTATAATCTAAGAAATATTACCTGAAATAAAAGAATTGAAATTCTATATTGAAAGAGCACACGTTGCACACTCAAGAGTATGGATTTAGAATAACAAGCACTGAAACATTCTAGTAAAATTATTGGACTCTAAAGGAAAGAGGGGTGGAGGAAATTGTGAGCATCTGGGCAAAGGGCTGCTAAGGAAAGGGAAAGTATTGGCAGACTTTGCTATGATAAATCTTTATGCTAAAAGAAAACAGGAATATATTTAAAATACTTAAGGGAAGAAAATGTGAACCAAGAATTCTAGATCCATTATAATTGATTTTCAAGTATAACACACAGAGAGAAACTGTCATCATTCATGAAAACACTTGGGTGATAGTGTTCCCTTGAGCCCTTCCTTCTGAATCTGGTGAAGAATAAGTTGCAGCCAACCAAAACGACTGGAGACACATCAACATTAGGATGGGTGATGAGCATTAAATAGAATTATTGGTAGAATTATTCATAACTGTGGGCCAACAAGGAGAGAATATACCATATAATGAATCTATCCTATGGCAGTGAAGATACAATACAACTCAAAAATGGAGGAGAGTGGGGAGAGTTAATGCCAAAAAAATTTTTAACCATTTTTAGAAGTCAACTTAGTGGAGACACTATTGATAGTGTCATTTTGAGACTGATGTGTGTAATATGGGATAAAGCAGATGGGCAAATATGGGACAGTTTAGTTCTGTTATCCTCTTTGTTCTTGAGAGCCAGTATACTCATGGAAGAAAGGAGAAACAAAGGTAATACAGACAAAGCTAAGTAAAAACTCTCTAGTTTGACATTGAAGTTGGAAGCACCAGGATAATTTACTAAAGTATTTTATCCTTAACCATGAAAGACCTAGAACATTGACCACTCATTAGTTATGCATGCACAGTGTTCACAATGTGATGTTGAAAGGCCATTTCTTACTAAAAACAAACCAGGGATTTTTAGAGAAATGATTGACCGCAAGTCAAGGCAAAATATATGCCAGATGAGTCAGGAATATCTTGTCATACACATAGCAAGGAAGCTGTCGAAGATTACTGGGGTCATGTCAAAAAGACTCAGGAGACAACTTGAAGAGGCTCTTACCTGCCAAAGATGGGACACTTTGAGCTTCAATAAGGATGATAATTAAAATGGATTGGAATGCCTTAAACAATCTATACGTTTATAATGATACCAGTAAACTCACTGGTCACTTATGGAGGGTAATAAGGAACTAATCCTTTATCTCTAAAACTATTAAATTAAGAGAAAGAATCAAGCATTACTGACCTTACATGAACTATAATACTGAGTAACCATACAGTCAGTAAGGGAAAACTCTCTTTACAGAAATAGCCCAGTTAATAAATGAAAAAGGAAATGATAGAATTAGAGTATCACTGTTTTCAGCCCTCAGTGAAGAAATGGATCTAGGCAATGAGCATGAGTGGCTGCTACCATCATAAAAGGAGAGACAAGCAGATATTGTATGCCTGATATGAAAGAACAGAACCTATAATCTTGCCAAAGAGATGAAACCTGAATCCAATCTAGTCTTTGGATCCAAGTACCTGTTTCCAGGAAATAGAGGACGGGAGAGCATGTTGAGCTGCACCGTGAGTGTGTAGTCAGCAAAATCCAGACTGGGAAATTCTACCAGTCAAACTGCCTGGGTACATCAACAAGTAAATTGGAGGAAAAAAGGAATGGAAGAGTTAAAAGACATCAAATTTTAAAAAATTTTTAAAGAGCAAGACCAAAGTATTTGTTCCAGGGATGTATACATGGGTTCCTATCTATAGAGAAATGCAAGAGAGTGATTACTATAAAAATCAGGATGGTGGTTAATTTGGGGGAAAGGGAGGAAGTCATAATTGGGATGGGCGCATGGAGGGAATTTGGGCTAGCTGGTGAGCAAAGCCTTATTTTTTGACCTAGGTGGTGGTTACAGGGGTATTGGCCTTGTAACAGTCCATTAGGCTATATATTTGTTTGTGTGATTCTATATGTATGTTTTGTTGTATAATAAAATGGTTAAGAACATACTCTGTCTTTGTTTATGGTAAATAACAAATTTCTTTCTTGGTGGTAAAAATGGTCAGCATCAACACAGTGTGGGGTCAGAGGTCATGGAGGTGGTGGAATACCCTAATCAATGCCTGAAAAATGAGGGCCAGTGTCCATTTGGCACCACTTACGTGAACCTGTTGGTATGGCCGGGCATCCACCCCAGCATTCTACAGTGTTTGGTTATGGACCATAGAACATCATGTTGGGTATGGCACTTGATAGGAGTAAGGGGAAGAGCTGAGTTGAGGAATCTGAATCTTCGATTGCCCTCCAGAGGCCATATGGGTCACAACACATACCTCCTTTAGGACCCTGGTTTGCAAGCCTGGGGGATGTTCTGTGCTGTGGAAGGGATGCAGATTTCAGTTAGAGAATTTGGGGCTTTTGGCAAGTTACCTAATCTCAAAATTGTTCAGCTTCAACATTTATAAAGTGATGGTATTAATGCCCACAGGGTGGCCGAGGTCACTGGATAACATGTATGAAAACCCTTGATTAACTATGAAACTCTGAGAAATTATTTTCATTTTGGAGGATCTCAATGAAGCTATCAGGAAAATCCTGAGAAGGCCCTGATCTCTCACCTCTGGAAAATCTTGAGACTCTGCAAGCAGGAAATGAAGGCTAAGGCAGAGATATAAACTGCTGGACTATTAAATGTATGCCCCAACACTCAGAACCTCATGGCAAAGGCTGGGAGACTCAGTGGGTCCAGGCATTTATAGAAATATCCGTCCATTCATTAGCAGACCACTAAGTTAGCTGAGTGGGTCTTTGGCCTTACATGACAAAGAATACAGATTTTATAGAAGTACTTCTGGACAGTCCTTTAAAAAAAAGTGGCAACAATAACACAATTCTAGGGAGAGGGGATCAGCTGATTTCCAGGGTTCCAATTTCATTTAATTTAAAATGTCCACTTTCCAACAACAACAAAAAATCTTGAAATGTGCAAAGAAACAAGAATGCATGGCCCTACACAAGCAAATAAAAGTACAGTCAGTAGAAACTGTTCCTGAGGAAGCCCATCTCTTAGGCTTACTAAGCAAAGATTTTTAAATTAGCTATTGTGAATATGTTCAAAGGACTAAAGAAAAAAATCCTATCTAAAGGACTAAAGGAAAGTATGAGAGGAATGTTTCACCAAATAGAGAATATGAATAAAGAGAGAAATTACTAAAAAGAGCCAAATAGAAATTCTTTAGTTGAGAAGTACAATTATTGAAATGAAAAATCCACTGCAGGAATTCAGTAGCAGATTTGAGCTAGTGGAGGAAGGAATTGAAAAACAGAAAGACAGGTCAATTGAGATTCTTCAGTGTGAGGAGCAGAAAGAGAAATGAAGGAATAAAAATGAGCAGAGACATGTGGAACAACATCAAATAAACAAGGTGTCCCAGGAGACGAGAGAAAGGAAAAAATGTAAAGGAATAATGGCTAAAAATCCTCCCAATTTGATGAAAAACAATCTGCACATCCAAAAATATCAGCAAACTCTAAGAATAGACTCAGAAATTCACCTAGACACATCATGAACAAACTTGAAAGAGAATTTGAGAGTACCAGTGGAGAACTGATTCATCACATACAAGGGATCCTCAATAAAATTAATGCTGATTTATCACTGGAAACTACAGTGGCCAGAATGCAGTGGAATGCTGTATTCAAAGTGCTGAAAGAAAAAAACTGTCAGCCAAGAATTCTACATCTAGAAAACCCATCCTTCAAAAATGAAGGAGATGAGTGATGTCAGTGAAAATGGTAGAGTAGGTAGCTCTAAGGTCCATCTGTCCACAGAAATACCTGAAAAGGGACAAAAACTGTCAGAACTCTGGAAAATAAAGATTTTTGTAAATGAGTAAACAGTGAATCAAGAAAGTCAACTTTTATTTTTTATTTTGTTTTTTAAAAAGATTTTTTAAAAAAAGATTTTATTTATTTGTCAGAGAGAGAGAGAGAGCACAAGCAGGGGAAGCAGCAGGCAGAGGGAGAAACAGGCTCCTCACCAAGCAAGGAGCCCGATGCAGGGACTTGATCCCAGGACCCTAGGATCAGGACCTGAGCTGAAGGCAGACACTTAACTGACTGAGCCACCCAGGCATCCCAAAGATTTTTATTTTATTTTATTTTTTAAAAAGATTTTATTTATTTATTTGACAGAGAAAGAGACAGCCAGTGAAAGAGGGAACACAAGCAGGGGGAGCGGGAGAGGAAGAAGCAGGCTCCCAGCACTCCCAGCAGAGCAGGGAGCCCGATGTGGGGCTCGATCCCAGGACCCTGGGATCATGCCCTGAGCTGAAGGCAGATGCTTAACGACTGAGCCACCCAGGCACCCCAAGGATTATTTATTTTAGAGAGAGAGTGCAAGTGAGTGCAGGGAGGAGGGGCAGAGGGAGAAGGAGAGAATACCAAGTTGACTCCCTGCTGAGCATGGAGCCTGACCCAGGGCTTCTCACAGGGCTCCATCTCATGACTGAGATCATGACCTGAGCTGAAACCAAGAGTCACATGCTTAACCAACTGCACCACCCAGGCACCCCCCAAAAGAGTCAACTTTTAAAGGATAAGAAAACTTTGCAACATTTTATTTTGTCCCTGACCCAGTGTCCTCCTCAGCATGGTGATGGCCTTGAAGATGGCAGGCTAAATTCTCATTGTGGGACTCTCATCTTCTTGGGTCCAGAAACAGCAGAGCAGACCTTGTTCTTAAAGAGTCGTGTTGTTTCTTTTGACCTGTCTGAGGGCTGCCTGAAGTACTGATACAAGGCTATTGCCTTTGTTTTGCCTAACTTGGAACTTTCTCAGTGCAGAAAAGTGACTCTGCAAAGAGCATTTCTTAAAAGCATTGAGACACAAATGAATAACCACTGCCATCTGGGGGCAAAACAACAACAAGCTAGTTGATATGAACAAAGGACATGCTGAAAGCCTAAGAAGAAAATCCAGGAGAGAGAGTCTTTGGAAAATGAAGGTATTAACAAGCACCCATGTATATGGGAGAGTTTAGAGAGCCATAAATGCCCAGGGCAGGACACATACTTAGAAAAGACCTGAGAAGACTTCAAGTTTTCACCTCTGGCTGATCTTTAGGCTCAGCACAGGGAGGGAGTGAAGGCTAAGGTAGAGTTATAAATGACTTGGCTAAGCATTGGAAGAGTCCTCCAACACAGAGCCATTCTGCAAAGACTAGGAGAGTTTCTTTTTCCTTTCTTTCCCTCCCTCTCTCCTGCCCTTCCTCCTCTTCCCTCCCCTTCCTTCCTTCCCTCTCTGTCTTTCTTTCTCTCTCCCTCTCTTGTTCCTTCCTCCCTTCCTCTTTTTCTTCTTCTTACTTGAGGCATTTAAGAAAATCTCTCCTTAAGCACTAGCTAAAGGAAGACACTCCAAAGACCACACATGACAAAGAATACAGTTTAAGAAATATTTTATTTTAAGATTTTATTTTTAAGTAATCCCTACACTCAATGTGGGGCTTGAATTCACAACCATGAGATCAAGAGTCACATGCTCTACCAACTGAGCCCACCAGGCACCCTGCAAAGAATAGTTAAAAAAAAAAAAAAGAAAACTATTTAGACAGGCCACTAAACAAACAACTACTACCCACAAAAAGTAACAAACTCTGAGGAAAGGGAAGAATCTGATTTTTTAGAGTTAGAACATTGTAGTAGTGCCTGGGTGGCTTGGTTGGGTGTCTGCCTTTGGCTCAGGTCATGATCTTAGGGTTCTGGGATTGAGCCCCACATGGGGCTCCCCCCTCAGCAGGGAGTCTGCTTCTCTCTCTCCCTCTGCCCCTCCCCCTGCTCATTCTCTCTCTCTCTATAATAAATAAAATCTTAAAAAAGAGTTACTACATTGTAATATTTAAAATGTCCAATTTCAAAAAAAATTAAGCATGCAAATAAACAAGTAGGTATGGCTTTTGTACAGAAGAATTGAATAGAAACTGTCCCTGAGGAAGCGTGGACATTGGAATTACTAGACAAAGACTTTAATAAGTCCACTGTGTGAAATATGCTCAGGGAGCTAAAAGAAGCCATGGACAAAGAGTTAAAGGTAACCAGGAAAACAACGTCTCAAGAAAGAGAGAATATCAATGAAGAAATAGAAATTATAACCAAACAGAACCAAGTAGAAATTCTGGAGCTGAAAAGTACAATAACTGAAAAGTACAAATTCACTGGAGGTTTCAAGAGCAGATTTGAGCAGGTGGAAGAAATAGTCAGTGAACTTGAAGACAAACCTATTGAACTTAATTTAAGAAACAGAAAGAATAAAGAATGAAGATAAATGAACAGAGTTTAAGAGACCTGTGGGACACAATCAAACATATCACTGTATACATCTTGGAAGTTCCAGAAGGAGAGGAGAGAGGGAAAGAGGCAGAAAGAATATTTGAAAAAACTAATAGCTAGAAATTTCCCAGATTTGATAAATGATATACATATCCAAGAAACTCTGTAAACTCCAAGGACAAATACAAAGAGATCTACACTGAGACACGTAATTGAGCTGTCAAAAGGCAAAGACAGAGAATCTTGAAAGCACCAAGAGAGAAGAAACTTGTCACATACAGGAAATTCTCAGTAAGATTAGCACCTGGTTTCTCTTCAGAAACTGTGGAGGACAGAAGGAAGTGACAGAACATATTTCAAGTACTGAGAGAAAAATATTGTTGATCAACAGTTCTATATCCAGCAAAACTGTCTTTCAAAAAATGAAGGCGGGGGCACCTGGGTGGCTCAGCCAGTTAAGCATTTGACTCTTGATTTCAGTTCAGGTCTTGGTCTCAGGGTCATGAGTTCAAGCCCTACACTGGGCTCCATGCTGGGCATGGAGCCTACTTAAAAAAAAAAAAAAAAGGAGAAATTAAGACATTTCCAGATACACAAAAGCTGAGAGAGTTTGCTGCTAGAGGCTCTACAAGAAATGCTAAAGATAGTCTTTTAGGTGGAAATGAAACTAGACAGTAACTTGAAGCCAAACCATATATATATATATAAACCATATATATATATATATATATATATATGGTTTAAAAATATATATGGTTTAAAATACAAATGCATAAAACAATAATTATAGTTAATGGGTACACAACATATAAAGATGTATTTTGTGACAATAAAAACGTAAGGTGGGGATGGAGCTCTAAGGAAACAAAATTATCTACTATTGAAGCTCTGGTTGTATTAATGAAAAATAGATTGTTACAAGTATAAGAGCTTAATTGTAATCATGAGAGTAACCACCAAGAAATTAATGAAAAAATATACAGAAGAAGAATGAGAAAGGAACCCAAGTGGTACACTACAAAAGAATCAGGCACAAAAGAATGCTGTAATGGAGGAATTAAGGAACAAAAAAGATGTGACATATATAAAACAAATCGCAAAATGGCAGAGATATTTCTTCTTTATCAGTAACTACTTTAAATGTAGAGGAATTGAGCTCTCCAATTAGGACAGAATGGGTTATTTTTTTTTAAAATATGCTGTCTACGAAAGATTTATTTGAGATCAAAAGATAGAAATAGGTTAAAAGTTAAAGAATGGAGAAAGATATTCCATGCAAGTAGAAATGAAAAGAGAGTTGGGTTGGCTATACCAGTATCAGACAAAATAGACATTAAGGCAAAAACTGTTATAAGAGGCAGGGGCATTACCTATTGACAAAAAGGTCAATTCACCAAGAAAATACAATGATTTTTCTCAAATGCATATGGAGCATTCTCCAGGATAGACCATATGTTAGGCCATAAAACAAGATGAAATAAATTTAAAAATATTGAAATCATACACAGTATCTTTTCTGACAACAATGGAATGAAACTGGAAATCAATAACAGCAGGAAAACTGGAAATTTTTGAAATATATGGAAATACTCTTAAATAACCAATAGGTCAAAGAAGAAATCACAAGGGAGATTAAAAATACTTTAAGGTAAATGAAAATGAACATACAACATAGCACATAAAGAATATAGTCAATAATACTGTAACAACTTTGTATGGTGACACATGGTAACTACACTTACTATGGTGAGCATTTCATAATGTATATAAATGTCAAATCACTGTTGTACACCTGAAACTAATATAATTTTGTATGTCAATATACTTCAACTTAAACATAATAAAACAGGATGCAGCAAAAGCAGTGCTCAGAGGGAAATACATACCTGTAGATGCCTGCATTAGGAAAGAGAAAAGATCTTACATTAATAACCTAACTTTAGACCTTAAGGAACTAGAAAAAGAAGAGCAAACCAAACCAAAAGCTAGCAGAAAGAAGAAAATAAAAAAAGATTAGAGTGAGATAAACAGAGAAGAGACAAAATCAACAAATTCAAAATTTAATTTTTTGAAAAGATCAACAAAATTGACAACTTTAGATTGACTAAAGAAAATGAGAGAAGACTCTAATTACTAATAATAGAAATGAATGTTGGGACATTACTACTGACCTCATGGAAATACAAAGGGTTATAGGAGAATACTATAAACAATTGGATGCCAACATATTAGACAACCTAGATGAAATGGATACATTCCTAGAAACATACTAACTGCAAAACTGACTTAAGAAAAAAATAGAAAACTGACATTGGAACAGACCTATAATAAGTAAAGAGGTTAAAATCACTAATCAAAAACCTGCCAACAAAGAAATGCCCAGGACCAGATGGCTTCACTAGTTAATTTTCTCCTGTATGTATGTATATATGTATGTATGTATGTATTTATTTAAGAGAGAGACAGAGAGACCATAGGCAGGGGGAAGGGCAGAGGGAGAGGGGATTCTCCTGAGCAGGGAGCCCAACTTGGAGCTCGATCCCACGTCCATGGAATCATGACTTGAGCCAAAGGCAGATGCTTAACTGACCGAACCACCCAGGCTACCCTTTCCCCTGCATTTATAGAAGAATGAATACCAGCGCTTCTCAAACTTCCAAAAAATAGAAGAGGAACATTTTTGAATTCATTACATCAGTCTAGCATTACCCTGATCCCAAAGCCAGACAAGACGTCACAAGGAATGAAAACTAAAGATATTCCTTATGAATACAGATGCAAAAATCCTCATGGAGATACTAACAAATGGAATCCAGCAGCGTACTTTAAAGGATTATACACCATGATCATGACACCATGATTCATTACTAGATTTATCCCTGGAATGTCTTCAACATATGAAAGTCAGTCAATGTAATACACCAGTAGAATGAAGGGGAAGAAAAATCCATGTTTGCATCAGTTCTTGCTGAAAAAGAATTTGACAAAATCCAATACCCTTTCGTGACTTAAAAACAAACAACAAACCAAACCAAACAAACTAGAAATAGAAGGGAAATTCCTTAACTTAATAATGGACATTTATGAAAAAATCCAGTTAACATCATACCTGGGGGTGAAAGACTGGAAATCTTTCTAATCTAACCAAGATCAGGAAAAAGACAAAGATGACTGGCTTTCACCATTTTTAAAAATTATGCTGGAAGTCCTAGCCAAAACAATTAAGCAGGAAAAAGTAATAAAATGTATTCAAATTGGAAAGGAAAAATTGAGATTATCTTCGTTTGCATGTGACTTGATATTATGTATAGAAAATCCCAAAGACTACACACACACACACACACACACACACACACACACACACACACACCTATTAGGACTGTTAAAGAAATTGAGCAAAGTTGTAGGACACAAGATGAACAACAAAAATCAGTCATATTTCTATATACAAACAATGAACAATCTGAAAAGGAAATTAAGAAAATTCAACTTACAAAAGCATCCAAAATAAAATACCTAGGACTAGGTTTCACCAAGGAGATGAGAGATGTGTGTCCTGAAAACTATAGAACATTGGTGAAAGAAATAAGACCTACATTAATGGAAAGACATCCTGTATTCATGGATTGGAAGACTTGTTAAGACTTGTTACAGAGGTGCCTTGCTAGCTCAGTTGGTTAAGCGATTGACTTCGGCTCAGGTTATGATATGGGGGTCCTGAGATTGGACCCTGCATCAGGCTCCATGCTCAGTGGGGAGTCTGCTTGTCCTTCTGCTCCTCCCCCTGCTTGTACTCTCTCTCTCTCTCTCTCAAATGGGTAGATAAAATCTTAAAAAAAAAAACCCAGACTTGTTACAAAAAATACCGAGAGAGATCTACAAATTCAATGCAATCCCTATCAAAATTGCAAGAGCCTTTTTAAAAAAAGAAACTAAAAAGTAGATTCTCGAATTCATATGAATGTGCAAAGCACCTTGAGTAGCCAAGAAAATATTGAATATGAAGAACAGACTTGGAGGACTTGCACTTTCTGATTTCAGAACTTACTACAGAGATATTGTAATCAAAACAGTGTGGCACTTGCATAAGGATAGACCTAGACCTGTGGAATACAATTGAAATTCTAGGGATAAAACCAAATTAGGTATGGCTAATTGATTTTCGACAAGAATGCCAAGACCATTTAGTTGGGGCAAGAACAGTCTCTTCATCATATGGTTCTAGGACAACTTGATATCCACATGAAAAGAATAAAGTTGGTCCCCTACCTTATACCGTATTCAAAAATTAACTCAAAATGGATCAACGTCCTAAATATAAAAGCTAGAATTCTTAGAAGAAAACGTAGGGGTAAATGTTCATGACCTTGAATTTGGCAATAGATTCTTAGGTATGACACCGAAAGCACAGGCAACAAAAGGGAAAAGTAGATAAATTAGACCTCATTAAATAAAAACATTTGTGAGTCTCGGGGAACTATCAAGAGAATGAAAAGATAAGCCACAGAAAGGGAGAAAATATTTGCACATGGTGAATCTGATAAATGGTTATAATATATATAAAGAGCTCCCACAACTCAACAGTAATGACAACAACAAAAGAAACAACCCAATTAAAAAACACCCAAAGGACTTGAGCAGATATTGCTCCAAAGAAGATATGCAAATAACCAATAAGCACATTAAAAGATGTTCAAAATCACTAGTCATTAGAATGGGAAATGCAAATCAAAATCACAGTAAGATACAACTCCACACCCCAACTATTACAGCTATTATAAAAACAAAAACCGTGAAATGGAAAAGAGCAAGTGTTGGTGATGCGGACATGAAGAAATGAGAACCCTTGTGCATTTCTGGTATGAATGTAAAATCATGTCGCTCTAGAAAACATCTCAAAAAGTTAAATGTGGAATTGCCATATGATCCAGCAGGGACTAAAACAGATTCTTGTACACCAGTGTTCACAGCACCATCGCTGTTTCACAGTAGCCAAAAGGTGGAAGCAAATCATGTGTCCACTGACTATGAATGGAGAAAGAAAATGTAGTCTATGCGTAAAATGGAATATTATTCAGCCTTAGAAAAGAATGAAATTGTAATACATGCTACCATGTGGATAAACCTTGAACACATTATGCTAAGTGACATAAACCAGGCACAGAAGAGTGAATATTGTATGGTTTCATCTATATGAAGTACCTAGAATAGTAAAATTCATATAGAAAGTAGAATGGAGTTCCCTGGGGGATGCGGGAGAGGGGAACCTGAAGTTACTGTTTATTGGATACAGAGCTTCTGCTTGGGAGGATGAAAGAGTTCTGGAAATGGATGGTGGTGATGGTTGCACAAGATTGTGAATGCACTTCATTGCACTGAATTGATTGTACACCTAAAAGTGGTTAATATGATAATTTTAATGTCATGTATATATTTTACCATAATCAAAAACAGAGGTTATGAATACTCAAAACTAAATCCCCTTCACTGAATTTTACACTTTAAAATGATGAATTTTATGGTACATGAATTATACCTCAATTTAAAAAATTAATGAGCTGACCTTTTGGAAAAGACCAACAGAATAAAATCAAAAAAAAAAGGAAAAAAGGAAGAAAAGTAGAAGAGAAAAAGGAAAGTAGAAAAAAGGAAATAATAAAGATAAGGGCAAAAATTAATGAACTAGAAAGCAAGGGTTCAATAGAAAGTATCAACAAAGCCAAAGTTAGATCTTAGAAAACAATTATAAAATAACTTTGTTCATGAGACAAGACAAATGGAAGCCCTGAATCATGTTAGGTTTTTTTTTTTTTTTTTAAGATTTTTTATTTATTCATTTGAGAGAGAGAAAGAGTGAGCAAGAGTATGACAGGGGAGAGGGTCAGAGGGAAAGGGAGAAGCAGACTCCCCGCTGAGCAGGGAGCCTGGCACGGGGCTTGATCCCAGGACTCTGGGATCATGACCTGAGCCTAAGGCAAATGATGCCTGATCAACTGAGCCACCCAGGCACCCCTCATGTTAGGGATTTCAAAGGAAAATTACAGATACAGTAAATATAAGAAATGTAATAATTTTATGCCAATGAATTTGAAAACCTAGCTGGAATAAGAATTTTCTAGAAAAAAATCTACACGACTTTCAATAAAAAGCCAAAAACATGAAATAATCTTTATATGTCCTTGTATTTCTTTTAATGGCTATAAAGCATTGAATTAGTAGTTAAATTTTATCCCTGAAACCTACAAACTAACCTGGGCTAGATGGTTTTACATTCATGGAAGATACAATTCCAAACATATAAAATGCTTGCGGTGATTAGATAAATGAGAATATCTGCCCTGCCCCCAGACAATTCATCTTGTGAGGCTAGTATAACCTTCATGCCAAAACTAGACAAGGACGGTATGAGAAAGAAAAATTACACCCAATTATATGAACATTAACCCAAAATCCCAAACAGAACAGCTGGAAACCGAATTAGAAAATGGATGAAAAAGAGTATATATCATTGCCAAGTTGTTTTTTTTTTTTTCAGGAATGCAAGTAATAGAAAAATCTACATATTTTATTACCAGCTTAAAATATTAAAGGAGAAAAAAACCCTGAAAGATAATTTCAAGAGATGCAGAAAAAAAGCTTATCATGAGTATCTATAAAGATACAAACTTAGCAGGGCACCTGGGTGGCTCGTTCCTTAAGGATCTGCCTTCGGGTAGGTCATGATCTCAGGGTCCTGGGATCAAGCCCCATGTCGGGCTCCCTGCTCAGTGGGGAGTTTGCTTCTCCCTCTCCCTCTGCCCCTTTCCCCTGTTGGTGCTCTCTCTAATAAATAAATTTTAACAAATAATTTAAAGAAAGATAAAAGCTTAACAAACTAGGAATAGAAAGGACTTATTTTTAACCCAGTTAAGGGTACCTATATAAAACTTGTATCAAAATTCACACACAGGGGTGAAACTTAAGCAGTATTCTCTTTCGAGGTTTAGAAAAATACTGTCATTTCTGCATAGAACTTCCGAAAGAATCTGAAAAAAATTGTTAATTAATAAAGTTAATACTAATTAATACAGTTAACACTTATAAAGTCCAGCAAGTTTGCTGGATATATGATTAATAAATTAATTATATTTACTATATCAGCTATAAAACAGCACTTCCAATAACAAAATATGAAAAATACTTAGACGAAAGATTTAATAAATCTAATAAAAGATGTGTGACTTTTTAAAAAAGATTTTATTTATTTGAAAGACAGAGAGCAAGCAAGAGTACGAGAGGGGGGAAGGACAGAGGACAAAAAACAAGATGACCTTGAAAGTTAAAAGGGGAGAGAAGCCTAGACTTACCAGATAACAAGACTTTGTGTAGCGCTTTCGTAATGAAGGCAGGGTGAGGAAGCAGTAGACAGAGGCCAATGCAACAGGCCAGAGTGCTGGGAAATAGACCCTGGTCGGTAGAGAGACCTGGTCCCTGTCGCTGGCCGCTGTGGGCGAGTGGCCAAAGGGCGCCTTCTGCAGGAAACAGTACTGGGACCGCTGGTAGTGCGTGAGGAGAAAGCATGTAATGGATCTCGGCCTGCCTCACAGCAGACACAACTGGGTTAAAGACCCAGCGTGAAAAGCGGCACTTCAAAATGTTCAGAAGAAAATACAGAATACTTACATGATCTCAGGAGGGGAAGGTTTCTTAAAACACAAAATAAATAGGTCATGAAAAAACAGTTTGGTTCATTTGATTCCATTAAGATTTTAAACTTCTGTTCATCAAAGGATCATTGAAAAGGTGAAAACATAAGTCAGCATCAGAGATGATCTTTGCAACACATGTAACAGGTAAAGAATCAGGATTCAAAATATCTGAGAAATTGACTGTTTTGCAGGCTAATAAGAAAAAAACAAAACAAGACAATCCAGCTGAGAATTTGGCAAAAAATAAGAAACAAGCAGTTTACAATTTAAATATATAGAAAGACATCCAGCTTCATTAATTAGAGAAATGACAAGTAAAATAAAAAATAAGATACCATTGCATCTTCATCAGACTGACAGAAGTGCAGAAGTTCGACAGTGGAAAGCATTGGGAAGCCTGTGGAGCAGTAGGAATGTTGTGGTATTGAGCTGGTCCAATAGCTTCAGAAAACACCTCTCCCTCTCCGGTGAGGCTGAAGAGGCTCATTTCTTACAACTCGCTAATTCCACTCCTAGGCCTGTAACCGAGGGAAGCTTTACACATGGATGTGATAAAACATACACAAATTACTCACCCTTTTTGTACTGTATGCTTTTTGCAATAGTAAAAATTACGCACAAGGCAAATATCACCCAGTGGGTAACTAGATAAATAAATCACAGTATTTTCATGAGTGGTATTACTACATAGTAGTAAAACTATAAACTAGGTTTACACATATCAACATAGATGAATCTCACAGTTTTGTTTATTTTTAGAAAGATTGATCCATTTTAGGGGTGCCTGGGTGCCTCAGTTGGTGAAGCGTCTGCCTTCAGCTCAGGTCATGATCCCAGGGTCCTGGGATTGGGCCCCTATCGGGCTCTCTGCTCAGCAGGAAGCCTGCTTCTCCCTCTCTCTCTGCAACTCCCCGTGCTTGTGCTCTCTCTCTCTTTAAAATAAATAAATAAAATGTTAAAAAAAACTATCCATTTTAGAGAGAGAGAGAGAGTGAGTGCATGTGGGGGGTTGGGGCTCGATCTCAAGTCCCTGAGATCATGACCTGAGCTGAAATCAAAAGTCAGATGCTGTTTGTGTAATGTCTAAAAAATGCAAAAGAACGCCCTGTACTTTGAGGGATACATATGTGGTAAGAGTATAAAATACATGACTGACCTGCTACAGATTTTCCGTAGGATTAGCTTTGTGGGAGGGGAAGGGGCCTTGGTCTGTGAGGGCTACACAGGAGACTGTCTGCAATGGCAGTATTTTATTTCTTAAGCTGGGTTTAGTATGCGGTTGTTCATTATATTATTCTTTATGCCTTTATGTGTATCTTAAATATTACATACTAGTTAAAAAAATTAAAATGTATGTAAATGGTTGCCAAGTGGGGGGGGCCACAAACATGAGTATGCAGGGCAGATACAAACACCAGCTGCCCCAATGTTCTCTGAATGGATAGTTGTGGCTTGAGCTACAATTTCCAGTGGCAACATCTGACATATATTAAAAAGGTGATGTATCTCAAAAACCTCCCTGTTTCCCTCCAGAAACTCTCTCCAGCCCACTTCAGCTCACCCCAAACTCACCTCAGGGAAAGCATCACCACGGAACCACTTGCTCTGTCTGAAGCACTAGAGTCTTCCTTGGCCTCCTGTCTTCCCTGTGCACCCTGAACTCCAGCAGCAAGTCCTGACATGGCAGCCTACAAAATACAGGCTCCTCCCTCTTCCCTTCGATGCCACACCAGCCCCTGGTCCAGTCCGGTCTAACCTCCCCTCTTGCTGGGTGACTGTGAGAAATCATTCTCCTGCTATCTGTCTCTTCCTCCCTAAGCCACCCCCTCACTTGCCCTTCTTGCCAGCTCCCCACCAGTCTCTTTTCCATGGAGATCTCTTAAAAATGTCAATTTCTTCCTATCACTCCCTTGTTCAGAATCCTCCAAGCTCTCACCAGGCCTGCCTTTTGTGACCTGCCCCTCCAACGGCATCTCCTGCTCGGCTCACCCCTTTCTGCTCCAGCCATGTGGACTTTGCTGTGCTTCGAACAAACCCTTTCTCACCTGAAGGCCCTTGTACTCGCCATTGCAGCACTTTGTCCCAGTTTCTATTAGGGCTCCATTCCAAGGCCTCCACTCGCCACCTTTTCAAAAATAGCTGCCAAGACTCTCCTGCCCTGACCTGACCAGTGCTCCTGTCTCCTTTGGCTGTTCCCCTTTACTCCCCTTCCTTCCTACGTGGTGTTATATTATCTATGTATTTGTTTGAGCCTTCACTTCTGTCTCCCCCTTGTAGACCATACGCTTCCTGGGGGCCGACCATTTTCTGTCATGTTCATTGCTGCGTTTTCCCACGCTAAAACAGTTCTTGCTTGGCTCCTGGGGGTGCTTAATCAAAGCTGCTTCCATGAATGAATGTACTGATAATAAGGAAAAAGTTAGATCACTCAGAAAGTACCTTTTGGTAAAATCAAAGCCACTGGCGTTGTAGATGCATGAGAAGAATTTGAATAACATTATTTCTTAAAGTATAGAAGTGGAGAAAGAGCAGAATGTTCTTTAGAAACAGTTAACTGATTTTTTTTTTAAAGATTTTATTTATTTATTTGACAGAGATAGAGACAGCCAGCGAGAGAGGGAACACAAGCAGGGGGAGTGGGAGAGGAAGAAGCAGGCTCATAGCAGAGGAGCCTGATGTGGGGCTCGATCCCATAACGCCGGGATCACGCCCTGAGCCGAAGGCAGACGCTTAACCGCTGTGCCACCCAGGCGCCCCAGTTAACTGATTTTTAGTATGTGCGGTGAATGGATAAACATTAGTAGATATTTGAGTATCTCATCTCTGTTCCTAAAAGTTTGGATATTCAGGTTGGCCAGAAAACTCTTGGGATCTTCTCTTTGGGAAAGCTCATTTCAGGTAACCTGACATGTTGAGTTGCCTTAGACGGGGGTCTAGATGGTCATTTTCAAGCACCCTGGGTGTGACGTAGCCCCAGGCTTAGGGCTGCAGCAAGGGAAGATGCAGAAGGGGAAGAGAATCAGGCACACGGTGTGTCCGCTGTGGGCCTGCCACTCCGCCTGGGTTTCCTCTCTCACGTGGGTGACCAGGGAGTACCCTGCCCCCGAGCTGCGCACAGCCGACTGGCAGGGAGGAAGAGGGCGGAACTATGGGGCTCTGCAGCCTGGCCTGACCCTCTGACCCTCGGCACCCCCGCAGGTCTCCGAGCTGGTCTTTGTGTCCATCTACAGCTCCGAGTTCTGCATGAAGCTCTACGTGGACCCCATCAACTATTGGAAGGATGGCTACAACCTGCTGGATGTAATCATTATCATCACCATCTTCATCCCCTACGGTCTCCGCAGATTCAAGGGCAAGCACTACCTCTACCTCAACATCGCGGACGGCATGCAGTCCCTGCGCATCCTCAAGCTTATCACCTACAGCCGTGGCATCCGCGTGAGTGGCCTGGGGGTGCCGTGGGCTGGGAGCGCAGGCAGCGGGGCCCCTCTGCCCACCAGCCCCTGATGAAATAATCATTCCACCACCATCATCCAGTTATTGAATCCTGCTGTGTGGCAGGTCGATCTCTACCCCTGTTACCTCATTTCATCTTAAAACAATTGAGGAAGAGTATCATTAGCTATATTTTGCAGATAAAGAAATTGAGACCCACGGTCACTCGGCAGTTAGATGCCGCAGCTGAGATAGGAAAGGTGTGGCTGATGGCAGGGGCCACGCAAGCTTTCCCTCTCCCGCATGCTACCAGAGGGACTGGCTTTCTTATGGTACAGGCCCTTCGAACTACACTTGCAGGGGCCTCCAGCTCTTCGGTGGCGCTGGCCGCTCACTTTCAATTGTATGCTTTCCCCACACAGCCAAAAATCCGCTGCTTTTCTTGATGGAAACAGTCTCATTACTTAGTTCAGGCAGCTCTAGGAATGGTGCTCCTGCTGAGAAGTCGTGGGGTGACCGGTCTTTCTTTGGCCCAGAAGGTTTCAGAAACCCCCTCCTAGCTGACCCAACGTGCCCCGAAGCATCCATCCTGGCCACAGTATGTTTGCCCTGTGCCCGTGTCCACACTTCTCCAGGGAGGGGCTGCTTTGGACCCATTTGACCAGCTCGGGTGTGTGTCGGCCTGTTTTGCTGAGAGACTGCCCCTAGCCCAGCCGGGGTGGTTGTCTGGGACCTGGGCCCTACGCTAAGCAGCCCCAGGCCTGGGGTACAAGATGAGGACAATGTTGAAGAACTCCCCCTGCCACAGACCCCCATTCACTCATTGCATGCTCTCACATAGTCACATGCCCGTGGGGCCCCTCCCAGACAGCGGAGGCCAGGCCTCCTGTCCTTCCCTTCATGGTGAGGCTCCTGGAAAGAGGTGGCCATAACTCCTGCTCCCCGCTTCCGTCCTTGTCATTTGTGCCCTGGCTTCTTCCCTCCAAAGGAATGAGCCTCTCTGAGGTAGTCAACAACCTCCTTGTCACCAGGTCCACCGGTCAGTTCCATTGGCAGCCCGTCACGTGGCAGCCCGTCACGTGGCACCCCGTCCTCCAGCGTCTTGAGCTCGATGTCTTGGGTGCGTGCTGTTTTCTCAAGACTGTACCCCGAGTTCTCTTCACCTGCCCCCCCACTCTGCATATCCTCTTTGGGTGATCTTTTCCACATGTCAGGGGTCTTCACGTGCCCACGCTTCTCTCTGACCTCCAGATGCACGGCCTCCTGGATGTCTCACGTGCTCCTCAAACCCATCTTGCCTGAGCTGGAAGTCATCACTCTCCCTGACCCTCATACCCCAGACCCTGGCCCCTCCTCCTGTGCTGTGTCCTTCTGTGAAGGCTGCAACCCACCTCCATTCAATAGCCAGGTCATAAATTTGAGCGTCAGCATTGACGCTGCTGTCTCAAAGTCCTGTTGCATGGCCTCCTACGTAGTGACCTGTGCACCTCTTCTCCCCCTGCCCCACACCCACCAGCCATCATCTTTTCTCCATCACCACCCACCCTCATCAGGGTTCCTGCACTGGCTTCCCACACTACTGAGAGAGTCCTGGGACAGCAATGCCCCTGCATCTAGGGAGAATCTTTAAAGGATACATCAAAGCACAGCAGCCTTCCTTTCAAACCCGAGTGGCTCCCCTTGTTTGTAGGCCAGGGATAGACCCTATAATGTGTCCTAGAAGCGGGGGAGGGGAGAGTCAGAGGTGCCGGGCACTGGAGTCCACGTCAGGTAGGGACGGTGGTAGGGCAGGTGGACGGGAAAGAAGACAAGAGGCCCTTGGGAGGTGGATGCTGGGTGATGGGTACCTCAGACTGAGGGAACGGTCAGACAATCGGAAGTGTAGGCTGCTTTTTGCAGGTGTTGGACACCAAGGGAGCAGGAGCCTAAAGTGGTGCAAGGGTCACTGGGGATGAGGGAGTCAGGGGTCAAAGAGGCCTGGGGGATGGTTGATATTCCATAGGGATGCTGAAGCTCCCCAGGAAGATAGCAGCATGGCATGGAGCCTGGAGGCAGAGATTCCAAGACACGAGGAGGAGTGGCTAGCTAGAAGGCTCTCTCTTTCTAGAAGCAAGGGCTTCACCCATGGAGGTAGGGTCTCCAAGGGTGCAGCAGGAGTGGCCTCCTGAATCAGGCCAGTGGGGACTAGGCAGCCTCCCTTGAGTGGGCTGCTGAGGAGTGATGTCTTGCTGAGGAACGAGGTTTCAGGCGAGGCCAGGAGAGAGGTCACCATGGAACGAAGGTGGCAGAGGCCTCCGGGAGGCATGTGAGGAAGGAGGGTGATGGCTGTGGGCTGAGGGAAAGGAAGCCCAGGGCTGCATGGGGGGAGGAGGGAGCCATAGAATACTAGGGTCTGGGGGAGGGACAGTGACTCAGACTGGCACCTTGTGAAGCTGAGGGCACGAGCTGTCTGCCGAGCGCATCATCTTGGCTCTGTTGTGGCAGCCTGGTCAGAAAGTGCTTGAGGTTTAGGGCCTGGCAGGGACTCCCCATCTTTCCAGGGCAGGTATCTAGTGACGAGAGGACAGCCCTCCCCGCTGGCCAAGGTCTGTCCCAGAGCTCAGCCTGTGCTTGGTGACTGCAAGCCTTTGTTCAGCCTTTGGTTCTTGTAGACTTGACCAGAGACCCACGGGCTCGCAGACAGAATATTCACACAGACATCCATGGCCCGTGTTTGACCGCAGGGGTTTCTGTCATCCAGCAGAGCCTTGTATCCCAAAGTTGTTCCCTGGGGACTACCAGGCCTCTTGGCTGTGGCTTGCCTACGGCCTTTGGGATATCACAGGCCCGCAGGTCCCTCGGGGCACAGAAGTGACCCTAGATTACACATCTGTACGCTGGCCAGGAGGAGCTGGAGGTGCCAGAGGTGGGACCTGTACCTCTGCTAATTTCCATTCATTGAAGTCGAAATGAGGCTTTAACAGAGTCACAGCCTGAGAGCCCACAGAGCTGGCACTCTGGCACATTCTTGGCTCCTGTCCCATGATGAATTAAAATGACACTCTGTGCTCCCTCTAATGGCAGTAAACCTGTACGACGAGGAAATAGTTCCATGTTGTTTTGCACAAAGAGAGGGTCTGTGGGCTGGGCACCCAAGGGCCACAGTGTCCCTGTTCATCTGCATTTCAGCCCAAAGGACGACCTTCTGATGCTGGGCTCCTGTGCCTTAGAGCTCATCACTTTCCGCACATCCGGCCAGCTGCACAGAAGGGCCCTCTCAGAGTGGTGTGGCCTGGGCACCTGCCCTGCCTTCAGATCCTCTCCATAGCCTGAATGCCCTGGGCCAGGAGGGCAGCTGTGGCTTGATCCAGAGCCTGGGAGAGCTGAACTGGGGGTGAGGAATTGCTTCCCCAAAGAGTTTGGGAATTCAAAATCAGGCACCCATGCGGGCCAGGTTGTAGCTTTGAAAGCCCAGGACTTCCTTGGGAAGGAGCTACCAGCCTGTGGGGTTCTGGGCAACCATCCACTGGGATTGGATTTCTGTACCTCTGGACTGCTGACTGATGGGGCCCGCCTGGACTGTGCTGGAAGGACATTGTCAAGGCCAGCCATCAGGAGTCCCACATGTCAGGGCTTCTGGAGAGCATGGCCTCTTCTCCATGGCTATTCTCGAGGCTGCTTGGCTTTCGCCTCAGGTCACACTGGGCCTCGGGCTGGCCTAGAAGTGGACCCCCCAGCTTGCGCCTGTCCTCCACCCTTCTCTGGTGCTTCAGGTTCTCCTGCTCAGGGCTGCCCCTTCCCTGCACGCCTGGGCAGGCCTCTTCTACGGACTGTGTCCCAGGGCAGCATTTCTCTTCCCTCGTAGTAGTTCTTGGGAAAGAAGTTCTTTCTCTGTCTCACAGAGAGAGTTTTGTACATCTCACCTCTTCTGGAATTAATCCCCCAGCACTGATTTTCTTTTCCCAAGGAGAGGGACGTGTTCCCCTCTGCAGGCAGCTGTCCAGCCAGTCCATGTGGAGGGCAGCACTGAGGCTCCCTGCTCACCTTTCTGCTTCCCAAGTCATCCCAGACTGTCAGCGCTTCACTGTCCTGGGGCCCAGCTCTCTCAAGTGCCTCCTTGCCTAGTGTGAAGCCAATAAACGGTTTCTTGACCTGGAAAAGGGGGCCTTAGTAGATGAGGTTGGTGGCACAAGGCAAAGGGCTCGAGAGTTGGTCCTAGCTCTGCCGGTGTATTGGCCAAAGCCTTTTGCTTTTCTGAGCCTCTGCTTCCTCATCTTGAGATGTGAAAAATTATAATGCCCACGTGCCTTGAAATGATGTCTGTGGCAGTATCTAGGTAGGTGACCGTGTCTTGAGACCAACTGTGTGCCAGACTCTGGGGCATGGAGAATGAATGATGAGGGGCCATATGCTGTGCTTCCCAGGAGCGGTCAACATGGTGGGAGGCAAGACAGAGGCCCACTTCCTCGGGGAAGACTGAGGGCACGGGGCAGAGACCTGCCTGTGGAACAGGACTCAGAAAGAATGGGAAGGCACATTCTTCTCAGCCTTTGTCATTCCCACTCCCAGGGTAGCTCCCCTACTCCTCCTGGCCTGGCAGAGCATGCAGGGCAGGCCCTCAGCTGACAGGCAGGAACAGGACACCTTGGGATGACCACAGAGGCAGGCTGGGGCTCAAGTGGCATGGCTAGTGGTGCTGATGGGGAGACATCCGGGCCTGAGAACCATCTGCCCATGGGTGACTGAGGGTGGAGGCCAGGCACTGCTCAACCACTATTGGACTGGTCCAGCCCACAGTTTGGGCACAGTTCCCATCCATCCATCCACCCATCCATCCACCCACCCACCCAGCTATCCATCCATCCACCCACCTAGCCACCCATCCATCCATCCATCCACCCACCCACCCACCCAGCCATCCATCCATTCACCCACCTAGCCATCCATCCATCCATCCATCCATCCATCCATCCATCCATCCATCCACCCAGCCAGCCAGCCAACCAGCCAGCCATCCATCCGTCCATCCATCCATCCCTTTACGGGGCCTGGCACTGGATGCTGGGGCCAGCTGGGGTCCAGGCAGACTGGACCTGTCCACTGAGCCCCACTCAGCCTGGCAGCCTGGCCTAGCCCTAGTGCCTCTGCCTTGCAGACACTCATCACTGCCGTGGGGCAGACAGCCTACATCGTGGCCTCCGTCCTCATCCTGCTGTTCGTCCTCATGTTCATCTTCGCTATCTTGGGCTTCTGCCTGTTTGGAGTTCCAGACAGGGGTGACACGAATAACTGGGGGAACCTGGCTGTGGCCTTCTTCACCCTCTTCAGCTTGGCCACGGTACTGTGTTTGGAAACACGGGTGGGGGCTGGGACCTTAAGAAGGGAGCGCCACCTGGTGTGGGTGCGTGGACAGGCTGGGCCTCACATGGGGTCCTCCTCATGTTCAGGTACTCAGCTGGGCTCGGGATGCTGAAGGCTGGCTCAAGCAGAGGTCAGGGCCCTGGCCAGGGGTCCATTCCTCTCTCTGATCTTGTGACTCCCTAGAGCAATCTCATTCATCCCATAGGGATGTAAAACTTTCAGAGAATTCTCGAAAGATAACTCATTGCGATCAAGTTTACTTTAGAAATGAAACCCATGTCCCATAGGCTTTCTGGGACTAGGCTATCACGACTCTGCCCAGAAGCAGTCTGCAAAGCCCAAGACTAGAAGGGTAGACTCTGGGGTCTTTCCAAAGGAGGGCCTTGCAGAGAGCAGTGTATTTTTTGGAAGGATGGGAGGTTTTATGGAGAAGAGCCCCCAGGGCACCTTAGCCAGTAGTCTCTGTACCCCGAGGAGCCTTGCGTCCGCAGCCACCATGCAGGGACTGGAGTCATTGGGTGGGGGTGGCGGTGAGGGGCTGATGTGAAGGCAGAGCCAGCTGCCGCCTCAATGGGGCTGGGGCTGCGCTAGCACAGGTGAGGGGAGGCCTGCTCTGCTGGGCCCTGGCATTTGGCACACCTGGCCTTGTCCAAGCAGGTCGACGGCTGGACAGACCTGCAGGAGCAGTTGGACAACCGCAACTTGGCTCTTAGCCGGACGTTCACCATCATCTTCATCCTGCTTGCCTCCTTTGTCTTCCTCAGCATGTTCGTGGGTGTGATGATAATTCACACAGAGGTGAGGCTGCTCTTGTAAGGACAGGGGTTCGGCCAAGACGGGGCAGGCGGAGCCATAGGCTCAGTGTCCAGGGAGGCGGGGAGGTGGCTCCGTGGGCCCTCCCTTGCCTGGCCCCACTCTCCCCGAACCCCGCTCTTCGCGACCTCGTGATAGCGGTCAGCAGGACAGGGGCTTGGGGGTCCCTGCAGCTGCGGATGGCAGCTTGAGTTGGGGGCTGGCCCTGGATGGGGGGGTTCCTCCTGCTGAGGAGCAGTGCAGGCTGGGGAAGAAGAAAGATGGGGGTGGGTGGGCGTGCGGTGAGAGCCTGTATCTTACCTCCATCTTCCCACTCTCTAGGACTCCATTAAAAAGTTTGAGCGGGAGCTGATGGCGGAGAGGCACGTGACGCTCATGGAGGAGAAGCAGGTGATCCTAAAGCGGCAGCAGGAAGAGGTCAGCAAGCTGATGCAGATGCAGGTAGGCCGTCTCCAGGCAGGTGGGAAACAGGCCCAGGGACAGCCAGGCCTGAAGGAGTGGTCACAAAGAGGGCTTCGGGGCCAGTGGAGACGGCAGGTGAAAGCCTGGGGGCGAGCCTTCTTCTTTCAGCCTAAGCTTTCCGAGCTCCTCAGGCCGGGCACTGGGGGCTCTGCTGGGTCCCGAACACCTGCCCTTCCTCCCCTGTGCAGCCAGCGCATCCCTCCCGAGCCCCTTCTCTGAGCTAGAGTCATCTGCCTGTCCTGACTGTGCCCACGTTTGTACAGGGCAGGGTGAGACCACGCTGAGCCACACTCAGGTTCTCACTGGTTCCTTTCTGGGTCACCTGTCCTCATGTCAGTGACGGTGGCTCAAGAAGCTGCTGTGGTCAGGGGGGCCGAGGCTGGAGGGAGTCAGGGTGAACCTGTGATTCTGTGCAGGACTTACGTGGGGCTGGGGTCAGGCCTTTGCCTGGGCCCCTCGTGAAGTTCCCTGTGCCTTCCTCTTCATGGCCCTATCTTTATGCTTCCTTCTCTAGAAAAATGCTAACTACAGAAGTTTCAGTGAGTTGGTAGAGAACTTCAAGAAGACCCTGCGGCACACTGACCCCATGGTCCTGGATGATTTTGGCACCAGCCTGCCCTTTATTGATGTCTACTTGTCCACTCTGGACAACCAGGACACTACGATCTACAAGTCAGTACCCGCCCCACTGCCTCTGGCCCTGGGAGACCAGGCTTTTCCTGGTCCCTAGGCTTCCGCCAGGGTGGGGCCATGGCAAGTGCCATGGGAAAGCAAGGGGACAGTGGCCTGTCTGCAGGGTGGCTGAAGTGGGGCTCTTCCTGGGCCTGCAGGACTCCCTGTGTGCACGGGGGCTGCACGGCTGTGCGGACAGCCTATGGCTCAGGGGCCTCTGTTCCCCTGCCCCTCCCCAGCCTGCTCTGACTGGCCCTGAAGTGCTGGGCCCTTGGACTCTCCAGGCCCCGCCTCACAACTCCCTTTGCAGAAGTCAGACTAAAGAGCACCGGTTGGCAAGGCTGGAGCTGAGGCTCCTGGCCTGGTTCTGCCATGACCTTCCTTTGTGACTCTGGGGAGGTCTCTGCCCCTTTGCCACCTGTCACATGAGGGCTGATGCTATAAAAGCAGTGTGTGAGGCTTTGAGCTGGCCCAGCCCAGGGCCGTGCTGTGTGTGCTTTAGCTGGAGTCATACCTGGCCATGACTGAGCAGGAAGGGGAGGGGCATGGGCCCTACAGAGTCACAGTGAACTCTTGAGCAAGGACGACACCAGTAGGCTGCTTTCATGACAGAAGCCCACTGGAGGGCCTCACGGACTGGAGGAACGCAAAGGAGGGGTCAGGGAACCTCCATGTTTGGCCTAAGACTGGGCCAGGCACTGTCTGGTCACCTCTGCATAGTCCCCTCATTTACAGCCCAGGATTCGGTGTCTCCAACCTGACATGTGTTGAAATACCTTACTCTGGTGGCCACGGGTAGAGCAGCGGACCCGGATCCCCGTGGACGTGATCTGGCTCTTGCCATCCGGTCCTTGCTCTTCCCCAAACCCATACCTACAGGGCGTGGCTAATCCGCCGGTGCAGGCCTGCGGTGGGCGGGGCTCGGGTGCTCGGAGCCCGCCCCGAGCTCAGGCCCCCTCTCCCCCGCTCCTCTTCCAGGCTTCAGGAGCTGTACTACGAGATCGCGCACGTGTTGAGCCTGATGCTCGAAGACTTGCCGCAGAAGAAACCGTCCCAGTCCTCTGAAAAGGCTGATGAGAAGTAGGGGGGCCTGGGCACCCAGGCACCGAGGTGCCTCGCAGGCCGTGACAGGCCCTTGTTCAACACAGGCTTTCTGAATTGTCCTCTCTGCAGTTGCTTAAGCTTGTGGTATTTCCTTGCCGCTGGGGGTTGGGCCTGCATAGGCGTCCATGAAGTCCGATTGCCTGGACCGCTCCCCCCTCAACACCATGCAGCCAGGTCTGGGGAGTAGGGACAGGGATGCTTCAGACTTGCTCTTGTTCAGACACCACTTCCAGCGGCCACACTGGCTGTCTCCTCCCTCGACCCTAGCAGCAAGGACTCCCTGGGCTCTGGGGAGAGCCACCTGAGTACCCCAGACCAAGAAGGGCCTCCAACCGACCCATAAGTGTATATGGCTCCTTCGAGCTGGTATAGTCTCACTGGTCTTGGAACCCCTTAAAGCTGGGCTCTTCTTTATGGGTGCCCCACACCAGGAAGAGCAACATTTCTCTCTATGCACCTACTCCCAGGGGGACGCCTCTTCGGAAGTTGACTCTGCTTTTTTCTAGGCTCACAGTGGCTGTGATGCCCCAGTGGGTGCAGTAACGACTAGCAGGAAGGACTCTACTGTGTGGGCATGGAGCTCACAGCGGCCTGGCCTAGGGGAGTGGCTTACCAGCAGTGCTGGGGCACCTCCGAGAGGGGTCAAAGAAGCAGCAGTATCGGGCGCTTTGGGCTGTTGCCCCTCCTCTGGTTAGTTGGGACTCTTCACTTACAAGATGGCATTTTCTGGGTCATTCCTGGCCACATGACTAGCAGAGTTGCCGCTGTCCTGACACTCCTTTGATCCAGCAATGATGGAATCTTCTGAAGGCACAGGTGGGGCAGGGTTGGCTGACATCCCTTGTCCCTGACTGGCCAGGCCAGAGGCCCTGCGGTGCCCCTCTGCTCCCATTGCTGGGGTCTGTTCTTGAGGCCCGTTACTCTGACAGAGGGAAGAGGGAGTTCTGGGTGGAGCTGGGGTGGGACACCAGCACCTACAGCTGAGGGAAAAAAAGCCCCAGACCCACACTGGGGAGCTGGGCCAGCAGGAAACATGTGGGTAAATTTGAGAGCGGCTGGGCGAAGGGTCGTCTGCGTGGACCCGTGCTCTCTGGGCATGGGTGACAGCTCCTCCAAGGCCGCGGGACAAGGGCATTTGGAAAGCTTTCCTTGTGGTTTTGTTCATACATCGGACTACTATTTACCGAGCTGTGCTGGGTGCTGGGGGTGCTGTCATGAGAAAACCACAGTCCAGTCCTGGTCCTCTTGGGGCCTTCGGTTATATAGAGGAACCAGTAATCCAGCCAGACTGGATGAGAGAAATTTCCCTGAGGAAGTGACAGTTGTTTGAATGCAGAGAGCACTTGTCTTCTAAGGGACTCAAATCATTGCCATTTGCAAATGTTCACACTCACATCATGTAAAAATGCGGAGAAGTCTTGCTCTGGAGAGTGAGACCTGTCACCATGCTATCAGGGAGCTCTCTGAGGGCAGGGGTGATAGCCTCACTGTTTCCCAAGGTGCAGAAACCTTTATGCCAGTGCCCGGCGAGGAGGGGGGAGCTGAAGTACACAAGTCGTGTGTGCCCTCCGCGGAGTGGGGAGAGGCCCAGGGCTTTATGCCTGAGGTGCCTGACCATGAAGGCTGGAGGCTTCCGTGGGTGCTCTGGGGGTGCAGTCCTCCCCCCTGTAGGACATGCAGGCCTCAGGCCAGGGCTCTGGTTCAAGCCTGGGGCAAAGCAAACACGGCCGCTGCTCGCACTGCTGTGGACACTGTTGGCATTGCTGTGTGCCTACGTTGCTTGGGAGAATATGAAAACACATTCCCCTGCTCTCACTAGGAATCCTGAGAATTGCCTTAGGCCCCTGGAAGTGAACAAAAGATTTAAAAAAATTAGCCTCAGGGAGGTAAGTTGGAAAGTGCCGCAGTTTTGGAGCGGGGAGGTCTGGATTCCATAATTGGGTGACCTTGGGCAAGGGGCCAAATCTTCTGAAAACGCAGGTATTTCCTCTGAGAAATGGGCTGGTAAAACTGACCCACTTTGAGGACCAAATGAAATACATGTGAGAGCTTGAAGAAAGCTGGAGGCAGCGGTGGCCAGTGCTTCCTCGCAGTCAGCTCTGCCTCTGCTGGGTAGCTAGCCGCCACAGGCTGTGCTGATCAGGGGCCGAGAAGGACTGGGCCAATGTCAGGGTGACAGCGAGGACGGTATGGCACTGAGAGCAGGAAGCAGAGGTTAGGAACCAGTGTCAGGGGTGGGTGGTGAGGGGGGTGTCCATGGGGAGCTGGTATGGAACGACCTGGAAGGCCTGGGTCCCCGCAGGGAAGCCCTGGGCCCGAGGCTCTGGGCCACAGTGGGGAGGGCGAGCTGCCTTTAAGGGCACAAGCAGAAGGCTGTCACCGAGCAGGGAGCTGGGAGAGGGTGACGTGCAGAGGGTTGGCCCAGCACGGCTGGCAGAACAAGCCAGCGGATATTTGGCGCAAAGTCCCAAAGCAGCATTTCTGTTTGGCTCTATTCGTCTGCAGAGCAAACACTGGCAGATTGGAATTCCCACTTGGGCTCTCACCAACTCAAACAGGGTTGGCCACGACTTTCAATTGATTTGCTTGGGGCAGAAGTGCTCTGCCTGCTCAGGCCTGGCTGTGGAAAGCGGGACCCTTCTCACCAGCCCCCAGCCCTTGGATCCAGCAGGGCTGTCCCCAGATGGTGCTTTCATCTTCATCCTGCCAGCCTGGTGGTTTGGTGGCTGCATTGGGATGCAGGGGACCTGGGCTTGGGTCTTTTGGTCACATTCGGGCCCTCCCCTAGCTCCTGCGGGAAGGATCTGGAATCCTAGGCTGGAGGTGTTTGGAAGGTGGCCGGATTTTTATTTTTTTTTTTTAACTGCTTGTTGATTCCACCAGCAGGAACCAGTCCCTGTATTATGGAGATCCAGGCAGCAAGTGAGAATATAAACTCTCCTATTTATTCCAACAGCCCCTAGAAACCCTACACAGAGATGCTGGGAATGGCACACCTTGTGTTTTCATCAAATGTGGGTGAGACAGGACACCTCCTCATTCAAAGGGCCCTTTACCTAGTCAGACGTCGCTCTCAGGGGTCTCTCTCCCTGTTGTGGTCCCTGTCCCTAGCTTGCCTGGGCCTGCTCTTTTGGTTCACAGGCTCTCAAGAGAGAGGATGGCTCTGAATTCTTAAGTAGGCTGCCCAGAAGGAGAGACGATGGCTGCCAATACCAGTCCCATGGCTTGGGAAATGACGAGAAGGGCGCTAAACGTGACGGAGACAGATTTATCACCATGTCAGTGCCCCGCTCCTCCCCACACCTCTGTCTGTGCTGGTCAGCCCCATGCCTCACCATCCCCAAGTTCTTTGATTTTACTGTAGACCCTGGGTGACACAGTGCTGGGGGAATGGGGGCAGAACCAGGACGGGACAGGAAAGGGAGGAGAGGGGAGCATTTGTGCTCTCTTGGTCTCCTCCATGATGGAGAATCAGGGTAATGGGCAGAGCAGAGAGCAAATGAGGAGACCAGTCAGGTTTGATGGGTCTACACAATCAGGAGCTGGGACAGGGAGGGAAGAAGGAAGTAAAAGCCGAGGGACAAGAGTCAGAGACTTTTGGACAGAGGTTCTGACCCAGCTGGAGCATTAGGCTTGCCAAGGGGAGCAATGGGGATGACAGGTGTCCTTGGGGGGTGAGAACCGGATCCTCACTGATACTCTCTGAGAGAGGCAAGTCATGGTTGGAATCATTTAAAGATGATTTTTGGTTGCTGACTGTGCCTTTTAAGAATGGAACCCCCTGAATAGATTTGACCACGTGGAATCTGGATTATATTCATGTGGCCCAAAGATCATCCTATATAATAGAGACCTCTCAGGCTAAAACTGGGAAATGTTAAGAGGGCTTTACAGACCACCACCTGAACCCCTAACTGGGCTCAGAGGCCTCCAGGTGAAGCACTCCCCTCCCCCCCAGGGTGGTGGCACCACGTGTAGCTGGCCTTTTGCAAAATGAAACCAAAGTCTCAAAAGGAAGTGCGGAAGAAGCTGAAGGAGGATGAAGAGTCTGTTATAGAACTCTTGGGACACTGGGGGCTGACCCCAAGCTCTGTAAGCTGGTGATGGGACGATGACATTCTCACAGCAGGGCCCCCCACTGCCCCACAGTTCAGCACCACACATGGCCCTTGACTCCCTCCTTCCCCGGCGGTGTCTTGATGCCCAGAATGGTGATCTGAGATGAAAAGACCTCTGCACAACTTGCCACTGGACCAGAGGAGGACATGTCCAAACAGAGTGCAGGCCCAGGCTCTGAAGGTACAGCCCGTTCTCGTTGCTGGCCATGGAAACGCCACCTTCTGTTCGGTTGGCATTTCTGCCTATGAGATACTTTCACATACATGGTTTGAATCATGTCACAACACTTAGGTATTTTCGTGATTCCCGTTTAACAGGTGGTAAAACTGAGGTTCAGAAAGGCGATGAAGCCCCCCCTCCCCGGGTCTGTACAACTAAGGAGGATTCACAGCCATGCAGCGTGGCTTTTGCATCGCTCTCCCACAAAGCTCTAAGGAATCCTTAGCTCCATTTTACAGGTGGGTAAGCAGGCACCCACAGGGACCGTCGCTTGGCCAGGATTGTCATTAAAGGACAGAGTCAGGATTTGAACACGGGCTACACATGTACCCTCTGCACTTCAGCCTCACAGTGACCTTAGTCTTTCTTTTCAGAGCTATTTTTTTGAATGTTAAAACTCCAGCCATGATTGCCTTCTGAGCAGGGCCTGAGTCTGGAGTCTGCTGGCCCAGTGGCCCCTGGCTTGGCCCTGGGAGCCTCAGAGATGCAGAGTACGGCAAGAAGCGATCGGTGCGTGCAGATGGGTTGTGACTGTGGCCCCTAATCGGGAAATTACAGGCTGGGCAGTGGAGGGTTTGGCTTAGAAGTCACCCTTCCGTGGGTTTCAGTGAAGCCGGCCCACATGGAAGCTTGGCCGGCAGAAGGGGTGTGCTGGGCAGGCGTGAGCTCAGCAGGCAGGACGAGCCAGGCTTGTCAGTGCCATGTAGAGCCGCCCCAGCCGTTCCCATACCCGGAAGGTTGGGCTCTTGGGTAGTGACCTTGCGGTCGGTCCTTTCTGGCTCTCTGCCTGCCCCTGCACCCACAGATAACTCTTCAGCAAGGGTGGAAGCTGTGGGCACCCAAAGGGGGCATTTGGTGAGTCTCTTGGCTTGAGTAGCCGGCTTTTCCCCTGAGCCTGGAACAAGCGTGCAGAAGAGGAGTGGAAACTGGCAGCTGGGAAAAGCCAGTTGCAGAGCTGTGCATACACGACATCATATATATATATATATATTTTTTTTTTTTTTTTTTAAGAGAAAGAAATGAAACCACATATACAAAGTGGCCATGAGATATCTATTCTCTTCCAGGTGGCAAAGGTGATAGACAAAAGCTAGTACTGGCCAGGGTATGGAGAAGGGGCCCCCTTGTCCACTTCTGGCAGTGCCCACCGGCGTGGCCTTCTCCGTGGCAGCACGGATGGGATTTCATGTGCGCGTTCCCGGAGCTCGGCAGTGCTGCTTTTGCCGTTACCCTGACGTGCCAAACCGTGCACAGAGATGCATGGATAGGGATGTTTGCCGTGGCCTGCTGTAATAGAAACATGGCAAAAGGAAACGGCATGTCACCCCAGTGCCCACTGGTGAGGGTGCTGGTTAAATGATTATGAATCTATATGTGAGGCCCTTAAAAATAGTGATTTTTGGATAAGAATAGATGTTGTTGATACTATCCTGAGTGAAAAAGTGGCTTCTCGAGCAACACACGGCAGGATATCCTTTCTGTAACAGCGTGTGCACTCATACAACGTATGTGTAAATGCACACGGATGTGGGCGGAGGGGTGTCTGGGAGGATATCATCAGTGGTGGTTTGGTGGGCTTGACTTTAGTCCTCACGCTTCTCTGAACTTCAAAAATGTTAAGAATGAATATGTATGCTGTGATCAGGGAAAATCACACAATGTTCACCTGGAACGAAATGTTAAGCATGGGGGGAGGGGTGTGTGTGCGCGTGTGGAAGGGCGTGCCAAACAGAAGGAACCACGTGCACAAAGGCGTGAAGGTAGAACTCTAGAGGGTTGAGCAAATGCTGGGAGGTTGGTTTGGCCACAGCTTACAGGGTGGGGTGGGGTGTTGGGGGACTGGGGAAGTAGACTGCAGCCAGATCCTGAGGACCTTGAGTGTTCGCCTTGGCAACGTGGAAGCAGGGTGGTACCGGGCCAGATTGGATTCCTGCCACCTGAGAGAGGCCTTACCCCCCTCACTTGGCACGTAAGACTCCCCTACTCTGTCTCCTCCTTTCTCTCCCCATACCTCCTAGGGGTCCCTTTGCCAGGACTCAGTCTCATCTCCACTCCTGCACACCCATTCCAGTCCTGTCCGCCCTTCAAGGCTCAGGGCCAGGCTCCCTCTCACAGGAAGCCCTCCCAGATTGCTCTTGTTAGCCTTGATTTCTCCTTTCTCACACTTTCACCCTTGGCCTTTTCTATGTAACCTTAACTCCGACCTAAATTCCTCCACCCACAGGTATCCCCTTTCCCAGCCCCAGCTGGGAAGGGCCGCGATCTGGGAGTCTTGCCCTGACACCTGGATGCCACTGATGAACTGCCTGAGATATGCCAGCTTTAGAGTGCTGGGGAGTGGAGGCGGAGTGGGCAGCAGAGACTCAGGAGTGATCTGGAGCCGCAGTCACAGGCACAGCGTCAAACACGGTACGTTACCTTCCCACAACTATTCCAGTTTTGCAGCTGAGGAAAGGGGACTCGGAGAGGCTTGTGTGGCAGTAAGTGGTGGCGCTGAGAGTTGAACCTGTCTCACTCCAGAACCCGTACTCTAAACCTCTGGGATGTGCTTGTCTCGGGCCCTCACGGCCTGGACATCGGCTGAGCTGGGCCTGAGGTGGGGCCTTCCTGCTCCTTGCTGCCCCAGGCCCAGGGGATGTGGACTTCAGGGGGAAAGGTGATGCCAGGTCACTCAGGTGATTTTTAAGGACCACACTCAGGTCACTCACTCCTGACCCAGTGGAGGACCTAGGAATGTCACAGCAGCCCTGCTGAGGCCTGGGGGTGGGGGGTTCGCCATCCCCCATGAAATAAAGCAAGATGTTTCCCTGGAGGGGAGGGAGGCTGAGCCTGCTGAGATTCTCCAGCCATAGGTGGTCAGTGAAATGAGACAGCTTCCCTGAAAGCTTTGCATACTGGTCACATCCAGGGTCTCTGCAAAGCCTGACACCGAACCTCATGACACAAGCAGGCAGGCCCAGGGCCCCTTTGATGGAGTGGGACACTCAGGCTCCATATAGGGAAGGCTAGGCCCCAGGGAGGAGCCCAGCCCAGGGGCTAGAAGCCAGGGTGTCCCTGGCCTCCCCCAGGTACCTTGACCAGCCACACCTCTGCTGGTATCCTTCCCTTGCTGGGCTGGGTTAGTTTCTGTGACCCTGGGGGCTGCCAGGCTGGCCTCAGCAGCCCCACCCCGGGCTCTGGATTGTGGGAGAGTCAAGGAGCTTTGGAGGGGTGGGCACCAAGCTCAGGAGAAGCCAGGCGTTCACCATGAGTAGTGTGTGCCTGTACTCAGTACTGCCCTCGGTGACTCAGAAGGAGTGCCAGCTTGGGGGATAGAGGAGGGGTCCTCGGCCGCACCGTGTGTGTGTTGGGGGGGGGTTTCATCTGTCCTTTATTAGATTGGGTTTATGCACAGGGACAGAGAGGTATGTGCATGGAAATGCCGGAGTAAGGGTGGGGATAAGCATCCATCCCAGTGTGTCCTGGAAGGTTCCCAGATAGGCCACAGGCGGGAACAGTTTGGGGAAGCCCTTGCCGGCTCTGCCACAGCCTGGCAAGCGGCAAAGTGGCCGGCTGCTCTGTGGCTGCAGTGTCTTGGAGGGTTTGCCAAGCACTTTCTGTGAAGTCACTGGGACGTTAAGCCCTTGGTTCAATTAAATGGGTTAATATGCTTTGTCTGATTCTGATGAATAATAATAATATAATGTGATAATAGCAATAATGGTGCTATTAGCTGCGGTTATTACACGTGCCTGCACTGTCCCAGGCACGGAGGGGAAGGTGCGGCACGCATTCCCCCACACTCAGGCCTCATTTTCCTCTCATAAAACCCCATTCTTCAAAGCCTCCCCAGCCCAACTCCCTATATCCATTTTCAGGACAAATTACCAACACTTAAAAAAAATTGGTCCATTTTGTGTGAAAGCCAAGTCCAAATTACTGTTACTTTCCCCTTTATGTTTTGAAACTTGAAAATGAGTAGGGGTGGGGAGTTGAAGGGGGGCGCCGGGGATGGAGAGTGTTGGAGAGGAGGGAGAAGGGGGAGGAGGGAAAAAATGTATGAACGAAGGAGAAAAAATAAGCCCTCTTGTTTCAGTAAAAATGTATTTCTGGAATGATGTTTCAGTTTACTCAGGCAGAAAAATTAGAAATGGTGTGCTTATTAAGCAGGCTAAGTAAGCATGACTATTTTTAGTAGTGTAGTAAAACCTTGGTAATTTGGACCTCTTTAATAAAGATTCCGTGATCACGCTGGCTGGCAGGCACACCCTATGTGCATGTGTGTGCATGTGTGTGCGTGTGCGTGTGCGTAGGCAAGGTAGGAGTGCAAAGAGGTTGCTGAGTTGGAACACTGGGAGGGGGCAGGGGGTACATCGAGGGGACACAGGGGAGAGGGAGAGACTCCTTGCCTATGACAGCCGTTTTTAAACTCTGAGCCCTCTTTGCTTAGCAAAAAAAGAGCATCACAAATGACTCTTCTCTCTGAACATTCCTCTTGGCATCTATTAATTTGACATCCATTTAAAGAATGTATTTGAAAACAAAAATCTCACTTCTGTAGAAATCTGACAGTAAAGGTTTACTTGACACTTGTCACACTGGCTTGCCCCTAAATGAGGCTGAATCCTGAAGGTTGACATGTCATCGTAGGCAGGTGATGACTGACAGCTTCGGGGTGAGGACAGGGTCCCACGGGCACGCCACTCCCCATCCTGCAGATCACAGGTCTTGGTATATTGAAAGTAATATTTATTGTTTCATGTCACCTTTACAAAAGTAACACATGCTCAGTGCAAAAAGTTGGGAAAGGACAAATGAAAAAAAAAATCCCTTATTTCCCACCACCCCGGGGTAGCTGGTGTTAACACTGCGCACATCCAGAAACTTCCCTGTGCATATGTAAGAGCAAAAATGGTACAGCGCTTATATACTGCTTGATAGCCTGTCTTGTTTAGTTTTCTGATAGAGAAGCTCAGTTTAAAAAAAAAAAAAGAGGCAGTGGCAGACCTGTTATTTAATATTATGCTAAATTGATAGAGAAAAATCATCCACACCAGTTGTTCTCCCTTGGCCGCAGAATAGACACTCGGTAGGGGAAGTGTCCTTACTGGGGTCCCACTGCTGCACTGCACGAAGGGATAGAGAATGGGGTGAGGGCCACGGGGCGGAGTCAGCTGTCACAGGGGCTTGCGTGGACTGCCAGTTAAAGAGGGCTGCAGGGAATTGTTCTCTGATAGTTAGCAGACCAACTGTGGCGGTGGGCTCGGCCCCTGAGAGTCCTGGGCACAAGCCCCTGCATGCTTCTCTGGAGAAGGTTGGGGCATAAACACACCTTTTAAAAAAAAGTTGTGGTCAAATACACGTGACATGAAATTTACCGTTTCAGCCTTTTAAAAGTAGACAGTTCAGTGGCATTAACCGTATTCACATGGTTGTGCAACCATCACCACCGTCCATCTTCAGAGCATTTCATCACCCCAAAATGAAGCTCTGTACCCATTAACAATGGCTGTCCATCCCCCCACCCCCTGTCGCTGGCAACCACCGTCCTATTTTCTGTCTGCATAAATTTGCCTACTCTAGGTACCTCAGATAAATGGAATCCCCATCGTTGTCCTTTTGTGTCTGGCTTATTTCACTTTAGTATAATGTCTTCAAGGTTCATCTGTGTTGTAGCGGGTGTCAGAATATCCTTCTGTTTTAAGGCTGAATAGTATTCCATTGTATGCTTGGACCTCAGTTTGTTCATTTATCTGTTGATAGACGGTTGGTTGGCTCCCACGTTTTGGCTTGTGAATAATGCTGCCATGAGCATGGGTATACACGTATCTTTTTGAGTCCCTGCTTTCGTTTCTTTTGGGTAAATACCCAGAAGTGGACTCACTATAGCATATGGTTATTCTATGTCTAATTTTTTTGAGGAACCGCCGTACTGTTTTCCAGAGCAGCTGTACCATTTACGTTCCTACCACCAATGCACAGGGGTTCCAATTTCTCTACATCCTTGCCAACACTTGATACCTTGTTTTATTCCTAATGGATGTGTAGTGGTATCTCGCCATGGTCTTGATTTGCATTTACCTAATGAGTACTGATGCTGAGAATCTTTCCATGTGCTTATTGGCCCTGCGTCTATCTTCTTTGGGGAGATGTCCATTCAGATCCTTTGCCCATTTTTGAATTGGGTGGTTTGTTTTTTTTGTTGATTCACTTTTAAAAAAGTATTTATTTATTTGATAGAGAAAGAGAGCATGCACGGGAGGCGGGTCAGGAGGAGAGGGAGAGAGAGAGAATCCCAAGCAGACATCTGGCTGAGCAAGGAGCCTGTTGCAAGGCTTAATGTGGGGTTCCATCTCAGGGCGCCAAGATCATGACCTGAGCCGAAACCAAGAGTCAGATGCTTAACCGACTACGCCACCCAGGCGCCCCTGTTGATTCACCTTTTTTATTTTTATAAAGATTTTATTTATTTATTTGACAGAGAGAGACAGCGAGAGAGGGAACACAAGCAAGGGGAGTGGGAGAGGGAGAAGCAGACTCCCCGCCAAGCAGGGAGCCCGATGCGTGGCTCGATCTCAGGAACCTGGGGTCATGACCTGAGCCGAAGGCAGACGCTTAATGGCTGAGCCACCCAGGCGCCCCTGTTGATCCACCTTTAAAAGCAGGGCCCAGAGCTGCCTGTGCTGAGAGCAAGGAATAAGTGTGTGTGGAGGAAGGAAAGAAACAAGAGAGAGGAGAGAAAGAAGCAGGAAGAGGGAGAAAGGGCCAAGATCTTTTTGTGGAGGGCGGGGTAAGGGAAGGCAGCCCCGGAGTTCTTTTATTCAGCCAGGGCTTACCAAGCACAAATGTGTGCGGACACTTCTCCAAGTGCTGCTTTCTGCACCTGTTCGCCTCGGGGTGCTGCCTCTGTGACAGCAGCCGCCCAGCCCAGTGGCCATTGCGCTGCCTCCAGGAGGCTGTGTCCACACTAGTGAGTGCTGTGGGCTCTGCGGTCAGGCTGGGCCCTGAGTCCCTAAAAGCTGGTGCCCTTGGACAGGTTACATGACGTGCCTGAGCCTCAGCTTCCTCATCTATAAAGTGAGACTAGGGAGAGAAATAAATTACATCCGGCGCAGAGCTGGGGCTAGTGCAGAGTGAGATGTGGCTGCATGACCGAGACAGCCGGAGCCCCTTTCCTCCACCCCCCTCCCGATGCAGCTTCCTACACCTTGACCTGCTCCTCTGCAGCGGCTCTCTGCCTGGGGTCACAGCCCCCCGGCCCCCCAGCCTGGTTGGGCTCTGGTGGCTGAGTCTCCCAACTGGGACGCAAGGTCCAGGGTCCTGCGACGGCAACACAGGAGTGTGAAGAGTGGGGTTCCTGTGATAGAAGGGCAAGGGCTGGGACTATGCCTAGGAGGCCTTCCAGAGGGAGGCAGACTGGAAGTACGCATCTGGGAAATGAGAAGTTTGCAGTACAGAAGGAGACAGGAGTTTGATTTAATGGTTGATATTCCAGGGTTCTGCCTTCACCAGAAAGCTGCTCTGTGCCCTCACCTGCCCACTCCATTCTGCTGCCCTCATCCCGGGCTTCCTCAGTCCCCCTGTCGCCTGTGCCCTCTGTTGCTCTCCCCTCCATAGCCAAGTGAGCTCAGGGGAGGCAAATCCTGGGGCCTGGGGCCTGGGGCCTGGGGCCTTTTCTTTCTCTCTCCCAGAGCACACCTGAGCCCAGCTTCTTGATAGGAATCGACATGAGTTATAATTGTTTATCCTTCCGCCACCCCCTGCTGCCCATTACAAATGGCAAGAGAGTGTGTGGTGCAGTGGAGGGGACCATGGACCTGGGTCCCAACTCTGTCCCTCATTCACTGTGGCATCACAGGTGAGCTGTTTCTCTGATCCCCAGTGCCCTCCCCTAGAAGGATAAGGAGCCCCTCCCTCCCCCGAGGAGTGAGAGTTGTAATTGTTACAAGTGCTTCCCAGCGCCTGGCACTCAGTGAGGGCCTTATGTTAGCCATCAGTGAGATGACAGAACACAAAAAGTGGCCAGGCCTCTATTCCATATTGCAATGAATCCTTAGAGGAGAATTCTCGGGTGAGTGCTCCCTCTGCTCCCCCGGCTCATCTCTCAGAGTACCGACTGCCCCTGTGCCTCTCCCCAGGCCCAGTGGACAGCAGGGACTGGGCCCGGTTCCTCTGGGCCTGCCAGACCCTGGTCCTAGAACAGTGGGCTGGGTTCCTGAGGGTCCAAGTCCAGGATGGGTCCACAGGTGGGATGCCGTGGGGAAGGTGGTCAGTGGGACCGTCAGTCATGACTGACATCCATGGCATCCAACAAAGCTGGAGGGAAAACCAAGTAGGGCTCTAAATGACATTTTCAGAAATGACCCGTTGAGAAACTCAGAGAAGCCCTATTAATGTGGAAAGCGGGGAACAGGGCCCACAGGGGGAGAGGCAAGACATGTCACTTTACCAACAACAACACTGCCACCGCCGTCAGTAATAACTCTGTACCAGGCCCACAACTAATGTCTTATGTGTTATCTCCTTTAATCCTTTAAACAACTGGGTGAAGTGATTGTTATTCCCTTTTATGGAAGAGGAAACAGGCTCAGAGACATTGTCTCTTGTCCAAGGCAACTCAGAGGGGGAGCCAGAACTCAAACCCTTGCTCTCAAAGACCAAAGCGAAGCTTCCTCTGGATGCCAGAGCCAAGTAACTGGCCCGGGAGATGGGGAGGTCAGTGGGCACGAGCCATCCTTCTTCTCATTTCCCACACTGGCTCTCTTGGGACTGAGGCCTGCTGCCGTCTGCTGCCTTCTCACAGGGGAGCAGCAGGCTTGGGCGTGTGGTGCTGAAGGACAACACACAGTCACCTCCAGGGCCTGGACTCCCGGGGCAATGCCCCCTCCAAGGCACATCTTCCAGCTATGACTTCCCTTTCCCTTCTAGATGACTCTGGCAGCCATCCTTAGGGATGCCGCGGCCTGGTGGGAGGCCCGCAGCCTGGCTGGGGCCCTAAAGCTAGGGGAGGTAACTCGGTTCCTCTCAGTGACCGGGGACTCTGGTGGTTGTGCACTTTCCTTTGGTGCCCCATAGTGCCTGCAAACCAGTGCTGGGCGCCCACCACTGGCCCTCCTGTTTCTAATTCATAAGCACTCTGAACCTGCAGCAGCCCTCCGGGGCTTTCGGCACGAAGGACGGACCAAATCTGCCATTCTCTTTCCTGGGGTTAGTCCCGGGTAGCCAGTAGAAATCACCACCTCTTCCAGGGCAGACTCCTCCCCCTCCTCACCATGCTGCCCGTGGTGCCTGGCATGGGGCAGCCCAGGGCAGAAGGCAGAGCCGCCTCAGACTGGGCTGGAATCTATTCCCTCACTCCCTGCTGTGGACCTTGGCCAAGGGACCTGACCTCTTTAAGCCTCAGGGCCCTCATCAGGGAAAGGGGATAATGAGAACTCTTCCTCCTAGGGTTGTCGTGCAGGTAAAGGGGCTGAGCCCTGAGGAGTTAGCCCTGGGCCCTGAATGGGCTAAAGAAATGAGAGCGCTGGCCACTCAAGACAGAGACAGAGCCGCCTCTGCGGAGCAGCCTGGCCTGAGCACCCTGTTCAAGGCAGAACTCTCATTTGTTTCTGACTCATAGCACTCGGTTCTTTTTCTTCAAAAGTACTCAGCCCAGTTTGTAATTATACACGTGTTTGTTTACTTGTCCGTGAGAGCAGGGACTGTTTCCCAGCGCTCAATCCCGAGCGCCAAGGGCAGGAACATAGTAAATGTTGCGTGAATGAATGACACTCCTTCCCCGGGCTTCTTCAGGCAGAGGAGGACTAGGACTTTCTGCCTTTTTTCGGAGGATTGGCCTTTCAGAGCCCCATGTATTCCTCAGACTTCCTTCAGAGATGATCCCGTAGCTGGTACAGCTGGGAAGGGCTGGGGGCTACTACTCCTCTATCTGTTGCCCAGCGCAGCTGGGTCAGGAGAGCTGGGTGGAGCCCACGATGGGGTCTTACACCGACCTTCTTGGCCGTGGTCCTTGATGGATATGGGGTCGTTCTGGGACTGCTGCTGCCCTGCCGCCCGTATCTGCAGCTGTTTGGTCTGTGGCCCCCAAAGCTGCACTGAGTCTCCGCCAGAGCCTCTTGTTGACTGTGTCACCTGAGGCTGGGACTGACTTTCAGGAGAGGCCTCTCTGCCTCCCTTTTCCTCCAGTCCCATCTCCTAGGTCTCTCCTGCCTTCTGCCCTCGACTGAGACCAGGGCCCCCTGGCCTTGGCAGATGTGTGAGCCTGGGGGAGGCACTTTGAGTCCAGATGTGATTGTGTTTACGTTTCCAGAGAGTGAGGGGTTTCCAGAGAGTGAGGGGTGGGAGCTCTGGACTGGAGCCGTTGGGGGAGGGGTGGTCTGGCTCCAGCCCCCTGCCCCAGCCTTCCCTCCCCCCACCTCCCTCCTCTGGCCTGTGTATTTGGCCCTGTCGGAATCCCACACCAAGTCCTACAGCATCAGGCTGGGCCATCCTCCAGGAAGGACCCTTCTTCACTCCTCATCTAAATGTGAGATGATCAGTGGAAAGGTGCTTTGGAATATAAAGACTGTTGACTCCCTGTGACCTTGGCCCAGTTGCAGAGCAGGGTGAAGTCTCGGTTCCATCACCTGTATAATAGGGACAATACTCCTACCCTCAGAGGCGTCGTTGACCTGGTTTGAGAATGTGTGCACAGGGCTCTCCAGCTATTAGCTCGTGATTAAGCCCATGGCTGTGCCCCACTCCCATCTAGGGCTTGCTGGGGTCCGGCTCCAGGCCAGTGCCAATCCCAGTCACAAGGTGATTCTAAAGCAGAATACTAACCCCTTCTTCCTCCCCCGCTGCAGCTGCAAACATTTTGTTTTGCCATTGGAAGTGACTGGCTTAAGGGAAGCTGAATTTTACAGGCAAGTACTTTACAGGCTGGTCTTGTTCAGTAGTTTCCAAAGCCTGGGGAGGGTGGAAGCGTCATCAGCCTCCTTCCAATACGTTGGGGTGGAAGGGAAGTGAGATGGTAATTCTGTGCGATGGCCACTTTCTCCAGGACAGTCTTGCTGGATGCCCTTGAGTGGGATTTCCTCCAGGGGAAAAGCTGAGGGAGGCCCTGGCTAGACACTGGCGGATCCTGCATCCTCAGCCCTTCTGGAACAGCTAGGACAGGGCTCCAAGGTGGGAGTACTGGGCCTACAGAAGAAAAGGCAACCCCAGGACTAAAGGAGCACCCAGGAGCCCTCACCCCAGCTCTCTGGGTAGACAAGGGCCACACAGCACCCTGAGGGCTTGGAAGAGCCTACAGAGTCGGGCAGCTGGGGAAGTGGGGGTGCTAGCTAGAGCGCCAACAACAGCGCGGAAGCTGAGCGGTCCAGCCGGTGAGCACCTGGTGGGCGAGGGGAGGGAGCTCGGAGCTCCGGAATGGGGCCCCCACAGAGTCGGGCTGAGCAGGTCGGGAATGGTGGTGGGAAGAGAGAGCACCTCCCACTCCACCAGGAGGCGGCTGCGGGGCTCCTCTCTCTTTACCCACAGGGCCTATGGTGGCGCCCGTTCACTTCCTACCCGCCTCCCTCCTCAGTCGAATGAAGCAGTCGGGGCTCGGCAGTGGTTAGCACGCTTGTACTATGGTTTTAATAGACGTACATGGACAAGTCGATATAGACAGATTTATAATTCTATACAGTCAGTCCGACATACACAGGGACGCTGTAAACAGGGGCGCGGGCCGGAGAGCGGGTGTGCAAAGTGGGCGCGGCGCGGGGCGGGGGAGGGCTGGCCGCGTCCCGAGCTCTCCCGGCTCGACTCTTGCACGGCAGGCGGTTAGGAGGGGCCTCTTCGCCGGGCCAAGGGGGCCACCTCCTAGCCCGGGAGCGGAGAGGAGGGTCTGGGCCTGTGGCGAAGCTGGGGAGGGGCGGGGTGCTCGGAGACGAGCCTACCCCATTCTCCCGCCATGTCCGCACCGCCAGCTGGGGCTCCGTAGCCTTAAAATAGGACTCCGGTGCTCAGGGCTGCCGAGGGTTCTTGGGGCGCGCCGCGGCCGCGTGCGGCTCCACAGCGAGTCCCCGAACCCAGGCTGGGCACCGTCATCCCCGACCCAACGCCCGCTCCAACTCGGATCCGAATCGAGCTAAGGTACGCTCGGCCGGGCCCAGTTTGGAGGGGGCGCCTCGGTTCCTACAGGGCCCGGCCGGCCTGCGCGGGCTCCGCACGTGCAGTTCGCAGGCGCGGCCACTCACTCCGGGTCCAGCGCGGCGGGAATGCGGGCCACGAGGGCGTCCTCTCCCAACCGCCGCGTCCCCTCCGCGCACCGGCCCGCCCGGCCCGAGGGAGCGAGCACACACCACCCGCGCCATCCCGAAGGAAATTGCAACTCATCCGTTTTTTCGCAGCACTTTTCTCCGACGTCTTTTTGTCTCCTTTCGTCTCGTTTGGGAGGGCAGAGTGGGGTCCAGAAAAGCAAACACACAACCAGCCCGGAGGTGGGGAGGTGGGGAGGAGAGGGCTGCGCGGGCGCAGGGGCCGCGGCGTGGCTAGGTCCTCCTCGCCGCCCCCGCCCCGGCGCCCGCCGCGCCGGCCGCGGGCCCGCGGGGCCTGGCTGGGCGGTCAGCTGTTGTACTGGCACGCATTGAGGCCCGAGGCCGGGCCCTGCAGGCCGCCGTAGCCGAACGACGAGTGCTGCTTGGACTTGAGCCGCAGGCTGGCCAGGCTCGAGTTGCACGTGTCCCGGTAGACGCTGTAGGGCGAGGCGGGCGTGCCGTACGGGCAGGCGCCCGGTGACATGGCCGAGTTAAGCGAGGAGCCGGTGAGGTTGTTGATGTTGTTGAGGCCCGAGTTGGGCATGCCGGGCACCGCGCCGGGGCCCATGCTCGACGGCATGGTCATGGAGGAGATGGAGCTGGGTGCCGAGAACATGGATTGCGACGACAGCGGGCTCATGGAGTTGAAGAAGGTGAAGCTCTTGGTGGAGAGCGGCGCTGGCGCCAGACTCTTGGCGGCCCAGTTGTTGTAGGAGTAGCCGGCGGCGTACACGTCCTCGTAGGGCTGCACCAGGCCGCTAAACTGCGGCACGTAGCCGCCCTTGCACAGGTCCAGCTGCTGGTTGCGCTCGCGCTTCCGCCACTTGGCTCGCCGGTTCTTGAACCAGACCTGGGGGAGGGGGCAGGAGAAGGGTCAGGGCTGCCGAGGGCGGGAAGGCCCCTCCACCCCCTCCACCCCCTAGCCCTGCACCGCTTCCTTCTCTCCGAATATCGTCTCTTTTCTTCGTTATTTCCGCCCCTGCGGCCGCGCTCCTTAATGGTTCCTTTCCTGTCCCCAGAAAACATTCCGTCTTTCTCCTTTTCTGATCTATATCCACTCCCCCAAGTTCAATCTGATGTCTTCTCTTAATATGGATCGATCCTCTTTTGTTTTAGCAAATATTCGTTTGCTTTTCTTTCTCTCTCAACCAGTCCATCTCCGGCCTTACCCCCTAAAGGGGTCCCGGTCTATCTCCTAAACATTCCATTCTTCTTCTTCTCCCTCTAATACAAAAGGTATTTTTCTTCTCTGAAATATAGGATCTTCTGACTCCCTTCATTCTATTTTTTCATTCCTCAAATAGTCTGTATCCATAGTTAATGGGAATCTTTGATATTCTCATTTCTGCCCCAAATGTTTATTTTCTTTTAGTCCACCCGCTATCTGAACTGCTTTCTTTTCCCTCAGTCCATTTTCTCCGTTATCCCTCATTTTTGATCCTTTTGATTCTTCCCCAAATATTTAGTTTTCTCCGTCTTTCCAAATACCTGATCGTCACTGTTTCTCTTAAATAGTTGATTCCTTATATTTTTCAAATATTTGATCCTTTTGCCCTCCCTTAAATATTTAATTTCTTTCCTGCCACCTAAATATATGCCAAATATGTTTCTCTGCAAATATTTAATTTCCTTTCACTTCTTACTAGTTTCTCTCTAATCTCCCCTCCACTTTCTCCCACAAAATTTAGTTAAGAACCTGTTCTTTCCCAGCTCCTAGTCCTTGCCCATCTTCTCCTATCCTCCTACTGTATGCCTTCTATCCTCCGAAGCCCTCCTCCAGCCCTGGGCTGACTTTCCTGAGCTAGCCTGCCGGACCCCTGCATCTCACTCAGCCTTTTCCAAACCCCGGCACTGACATTGCCTGATTCCACCCCCACATCACCCCTACCACCATAAACCTGGGCAGGATTAGTGAGTTCAGTATTACTGAGTGCTGTCTTCACTCGCGTCCCACTGGGCTGGCCAGCCTGACGGGAGGGGCGAGAGCTTGGGTTATAGCAGGGAGTCAGTCAGTAGGCCAGGTATCACTTTGGGCTGGCTTGGGACGTCCTGCCAGCATCTGATTAAATATTTGCGTACTCAGAGAAGAAATGATTCTTCTGCTGCTCTGGCAAGAGAACCTCTATGCTCTTGCTTTTACTGTGAACCAGAGGGCGAGGAGAGGGACGGTGCGGTCTGGTCACGGGTCAGAGATCTTATATCTCCAAAGGGACTCAGCCTGAGGGTCACCCTTCCACCAGAGCTGCTCCTCCTTCACCTGACCCCAGCCCTTTGGGAAAGGGCAGCAGGGAAAGGGTCCAGCTACTCACTGGCTGACTGGCTGGAGACCAGTCAGGTGGGGACTATGCTGAGGTTCTGGAGAAGCAGGCTGTGGTTGGGATCCCTGCCCCAGGAGGTTCTGAGCCTCCAAGCCTAGGTACCCTTCAGGCCTCTGCCTGGTGGCCAGGCAGGACCTGTCTTTCCCTTTCGTTTTCGGGGGAAGGCGCCAGCAGCTCCGAGGTCCCCATCGGCGGGAATCCTCTGCGCAGTCTAGGGCGGTAACATCCGAGTGGGCTCTGGGCCCTTCAGTGCAGGGGAAATTTCCCTGGGGCCACAGATCTTGGGGGTGAAGCTGCAGTTGAACCCGAGGGTCAGGTAGGATACAAGGCGGCGGCAGCAGCCGAGGGGCACTAACCACCAAAGGGCTTAGCAGCAGCAGGGGAGACACGCGGGCCTAAAGTAGAATCTTCTCCCGTGGAGGGAAGGAGGGCGCAGGTCTGAGTGGTGGGACAGAGACCAAGTCTGAGCGCGGGTCTAAAGCTTTTCCAGGACCGCGGCAGAGGTGACCAGCAGCCCTCCGCGCGGGTCCCCATAGGCGCACACCCTGCGCTCACCCTCACTCGTGGCTCGGTGAGGTTGGTCCACACAGCAATCTCCTCCCGCATGCTCATGTCGGGGTAGCGGTTCCTCTGGAACGTGGCCTCCAGCTCTTGCAACTGCTGGCTTGTGAAGTGCGTGCGTTGCCGCCGCTGCTTCTTTTTCTTGGCCGGGTCCTCCGCACCACCGCAGCCTGCTCCTCCCGCGCCGCTGTCCTCCGGCCCCTTGACTTCCCCGCTGCGCTCCTTCTCTGAATCGGGCAGGACAGGCCCCAGTCACCTTGGGCTTATGCCCTTTCGCACCCCGACCCGGCTCCACCGAAGCGCCTGCCATCAGCGCGGGCAGCCCTTCCTCCCGCCAGGGGCCCGAGAATTGTCCCCACTGGAAAAAGCCTGCTGGGTGCCTGATCGTCAGTAGTCGCCTTTGGTCGGCCGAGCCCCGAAGAGCCCAGGAACCAGAGGCACAGGCCCAGGTTCCTGACGGGGCAGAGCTTGCTTTTGCAGCTGGCCTGAGGCTCAAGCCCGACTGCCTAGGTCACCCACAAATGTATGACATTTTGAGGGCTCTTTGGGGTCTAAATCTGGGGTCTCTGCTTTTCTGAACTAGGATCAAATCTTTCCAGCCTACAGGTAGTGGGTCCGTGGAGCAGGAGCCAGGCCGTGGCCTGCAGCCCCTTCACTTTCTTCTCCCCAGGGCTGTGTGGGAGCCATACTGGGCAGGCACAACACAGCTATGTTCTGGGCCTTTGCTCTAGGCCTCAAGTCCAGAGGCCCAGAAAATCCCTCAGGCGGCAGCCCAGACCGACAGACTCTGTCTAGGTGACCTGGGGCTCTAGCCTCTCACTCTTTCAAGGTGTGCAAAACACAGTCACAGACACATTGAAACAAAAAGAAAAAAATTAAAAACGAAACACAGAAGCCCAGATAAACTCAATTCTATCCTAACACCAAGGAAAGGCTCACAAACTCTTAAAAATAGGCAGGTAGGAACACAGAGCAAATGCATATTAAGAAGCCAGAAACCTCCATGCAAAACACACCCCTAAATAAATAAAGCGCTTGTACGAGTATAAACTGCAAGCAGACACAGGCATTTTATTTCTCTGGGATTAAAAAAAAAACTTAATGTACTGTTGTAGATAGATTTTTTTAACCTCTTCCTAATAATGCTCTTTCCAGAGATAATTTTTAAGTCCCAGGGAAATACAACACTATCGTTAGATAACTCAAATTATCAAAATAACACCGCTGCAAATGGATTTTGAAAAAAAAAAAATCCCAGAGAAACGCGCCATTTTGGATTGACTTTTAAAAATCTCCCCAAGAGTAATGTTGCATGTAGATATTTTAAATTCCAGAGAAATATATGCCTAGTGTAATTCTTTCTATATCGAAAATTACAGTTAAAATTTTAAATATATCCTCATAGATTTGGTTTTAAAAAGCAATCTATCGCTGAATATTTCTCTGGGTTTTAAAAGTAAAAACCAACCAAAGGCCACGCTTAAAACTTTTGAAAACAAAAGTACAGTTCAGCGTTGATTGTTTTTCAGCCAAGCAAACAGAACCTCTCAGGGAAAGTCACTTAGGGATGCAAAACAGAAACAAATAGAGATTAAAAACGCGTAGAGAAACACTCAGCGGTGGATTAAGAAATGAACACAGCAGAGGCGCCCACGGGCCGGGGGAGCAGGGAGCTCTGCCGCCGCGCGGAGCTGGGACGGCGAGCGCGGGAGCCAGACGGAGACCCCGGAGGCCGGGACCGGCCAAGGATTAGCGGCGCTACTGCTCGCACCGCCCACCCGCCGGCCCAGCTCGCGGCCAGCCTGGGGAAAAAAGCTTGAGCTCGGACAAAACGGCAGCGCGGAGGCCGACGTGCCCGAGCCGAGTCAGGGCCCTGGCTGGGCGGCCTGGCGGCTCCGGGTCGCGCGGCGCACGTGGGGCCCGGCTCCCTCAATTAGGGGGTCCCGCCCGGAGCCGAGCCGCACCCCTTGGCCCGCTTGCCCTCACTGTCCTCTGCCTTCTTTTGACTTGAGGTTGTCCACCCCCCCC
>NW_024426663.1:58101245-58108303 GCF_017311325.1 Ursus maritimus | reverse complement strand
CCCCCCCCTTAGTTTGTTTTTCTGACTTTTCCCGTCACCGCTTCTCTTCGATTTCTCCCTCTCAATCTGTCCCCCACTGCCTGTCGGGGTGTGTGCCCCCATCTCTCTCTGGGCACTTTCTCTCGCCCTCCGGCCCCATTCTTTTCTCGATCTACTCCTCTCCTGCGGTCTGAGCGGCCCCTGCGCACCCAGCTGCGCAAACCGTATTTTTTTCCGGTTCTCTTTGCTTCTGAACAAGAGGGGCTGTCAGTCCAACCCTCCCGTTGTAGGTTTGTGCATTGGCCGGTCTCTGGGCGCGTGGGGACCGGGTGCAAGAAAAGCACTGAATTTTATTTTATAAAGCGTGCAAATTTCCGCGTTCACCCTCAGTCCGAGAACGGGAAAAGAAAAGGTCCTGACGCTCCTGGGGCGTAGAGGGAGCCTGACTGCGCGGCGCCGGCTCCAGGCCCTGCTCCCCGCTCCGTGCGCCCGGCTCGGCTCGGTGCGCGCCTCGCGGGGAGCCGCGCTTACCTGGCAGCTCCGTATCCGACGACTCGCTGGCGGAGTTCTCGAGCGGCTCGCGGGGGTCGGCGGCGCGGGCCAGGTGAAAGGCAGGCCCCATGTCGTGCGGCGGCGGCGGCGGCCGGAGTCCCTCCGGCAGCCGCTCCAGGCTCATGCCCCCCTTGAAGGCGTCCATGGAGGCGGGGACCGCGGCGGGCGCTCCAGGGGCCGGGCGCGCCCGGCCGCCCTGGCTGCGACCTGCGGGGACAAGAGCACAGCGCCTAAGCGGCTGCCCCCCAGGGCTGCCCGCGCCCGCAACGACGCCGCGCCCGCCCCATGGACCGCCCGGGGCTGCGGGGCCAGGCGGGCGGCAGCGGCAGCGGTTTCTCGCGACCGGATGCCCGGCTTCGCGCTCCGCGCTGCGCTCCCGCCGCTCGGGCCTCTGCCGCCCGCCCGGCCCCGGCTCCGGCTCCCGATCCGGGGCCGGTTTCTAAGGCTCCGGACGGCGCCGGCAGAGGCTGTCTTAAAGCGACAGCGTGCACCGCCAGGTTCCAGCAGTCCCTGCGCCAGGGGTGGTGGGTGGGGTGGGTCTGGGTGGGAGGGGGCTGGGGAGGGAGGGAGCCAGCGAGCGAGGGAGCGCGGGCGGAATCCAGTCCCGAGCCGCCCGCCCTCCCTTGCCCGTGCCCTCCCCCTCCGCAGCCACCTTCCCGCCGCCTCCCCGCCCCCTCCCCCCCGCGGCCTCGCTGCGCCGCTCCCTCCTTCCCCGTTGACACACCGACTTCTCCCTCGGCCGCACAAAAGAAACGCATCTGGCCTCCAAGTCCCGCGTGGCTCGTGCCCACCTCAAGCCCCAAATGACTTGTTTTGCTCAGAATCAACTCCTGTCTGGGCCGCCTCGAAGTCCCCAGCCCCCGGCGAGAACAGCCCGGGATGAGAGAATGTTCCCTGAGCAGGATCGCACGGAGCGGGCGCCTCCGAGCCAGCGCCAGGGCGGGGGCAGAGCCCGGGGCCCGTTCCGGCAGCTCCCAGCGGCGTCCTCGTCGAGGGGCCGCCGGCCCCTCCTTCCTCGGCCTCTTCTCCCGGGACCTGAGCCCGGCTGAGTGACAGCAGCCTGCGTTCTAACGGGCCCCCGGATGCTGCCTCCTAATTAGCTTGGACCCTGTCCTCCAAGGCTGCTTCTCAGGCCTCCCCCTCTGCACCGCAGTCAATTTTCCGGGATTGGGATAGAACTGATGGCTTCTAATCAGACGAAACGTTTCTGTTGGCTCCAAGCCTCTGGCAGTGCAGCGGGAGACCCCAAAAGCCCCGCCAGGCCCCACAGCCTCTTCTGAAGGGCTCTCCCCCCTTGTTTTGCGCCAGTCCGGCCAAATCAGCCAGGCCCGGGCCTTGGCAGCCAGGGGGTTGGCTTCTGCCCCCTTCAGGGCAGGTTTGCGGAGATCTGGGGCCTCCGCTGTGGCTTCCCCGAGCTGCGAGCTGCGGGCACCTGGCCTCGCTTGCAGGCCAGGTGACTGCAGTTTCCGAGGCCTGGATCTCCAGGCCAGGAAGCCTACCGCCCTTGAGCCTCTCTCTCATACAGTGGTAGCTGAATGGCAGCACCAGTGGGGCCTCCATGGGTGCAGGCACAGACCTTCCCCTCCCCACCCCTAAGAACGATCCCCTTCTGGAGTCCTCCTACTTCAGTGAAGTTTATTGAAGGATTTTGCTGAACAATTGTTAACCCGCCCTGAGACCTCAGAGTCTTGAGCAAATAGAGGGCAGCTAGGGTGATAGGGTGCGACCCTGACCTGTTCCTCTGGCCACAGGTGGACCCCAGGCTGCCCTCTGCCCCTCACCTGCTGACCAACTCCACCAGACAGGAGCAGCGCTGGGCAGGACAGGAGCAACTCCTGGGCAGGAGAAGCACTGCCTTACTCTCCAGGCCCTGCGCCTCACCCCAGGCCCCGGTGAAGCCCCATCTCCTCCTGGGGGTCTCTGCTTAGGACTGCTGTGCAGGCAGTGAGGATCTGGGGTGTTCTGCAGGCACTGCCTTGCAGCCCTCACCCTGGCTCCTCATCAACAGGAGACCCACAGCCTCAGGCTGAGTTCTTAGGGGAGGACTGCAGGGGTCAAGAGCGGGTACAGGGTGGAAACACGCCTGCCTCTCAGCCCCTCAGCGTTAGCCCGAGGCCCCCAGCTCTGGGCCCTGGGAGAAAGCACGCTCCTCACGGCCTGGCACACTCTCTCTGGGTGCCTGTGACCCCAGGGGCAGGGTCTGGGTCTGAGGCCAGAGGGAGGATGTACCTCAGGGGTGGGGTTGGGGAGGCTCTGCAACTCCTGCCCTTTGCCCCCAGAGGGAAGTTTCTCTAAGCTGAGCCCCCACAGGATGAAAAGAGTCTCGGGTGTATGTGTGTGTGGGGGGAGGGGGAGGACAGCAGGAGGGGGACCTGGGACGTATGGTTGCCCAGCATTTGCCCTCAGCCCCATCTTTTACCGCATTTCTTGGCTGAGTCCCTGCAGCAGCAGCTAACTCTTTTCAAGGACAGCGTGTGAGCCAGCCTGCCTGGACACAGCCGGGACTCAGGAGCGCGCACCCACACAGTAGCGCATAGCACCCAGGGGTGCTGCACATACAGACGCACACGCACTCATGACACCCCCCGCGGGTGCTGCGTGTAGTCACACAGGCGGACCCACAGCCAGGCCTCTGGGTCCCAGAACACTGATCAGCACAACATCGGGCCGGTAGGGGACAGGAGGTATGTTCTAAGCCTGCCGGGTGTCAGGCCAAGGTGGGAGGCCCCGTGCCCTCCGGGGTGGTGGCGTGGAATAAATGGTGCACCTCTCCGCGTGCTCTCCTTCCACTGTCCACGGGCTGTAAAGAGTCACAAATTCCACGGATGGAGACTGTTCTGTGACTCTGCAGCTCTAGCCGTTCTGAGGGGCTCGCCTCCCTCACTGTTGATGCATTTAATGCGGTTACTGAGCACCTGCTGGGGGCTGCTCCCAAGCCTCTGGCGGTGTTCTAGGCTGTCACAGTAGTCTCTTTATTTGGAAATCTCGATACCTGGTGTATGGACGGAAAGGCCCTCAGACTGCTGCGGATGAAGCTCCGTATCCCCAGGGGCTTGGAGCCCTAGAGAGAGGCTGAGACTAGTAGGGACTGCCCAGGGGAGTCTGTTCTATTGGGCCCGGAGCAGGGCTGAATGAGCAGGGGGTGAGGAGGGGTTGACAGGGAGGACACCCTGGCCTGCTAGGCTGGAGAAAGGACGTGGGCACTTTCTCTTCTTCCCCAGCCCCACCCTCTGCTGGGCACTATCCCAGGCAGGGAAGGGACTTTGTGCATACTCGAAGACACACATCACACACGCAGGACAGGACACAGCTCTCTTTCAGGAGTAAAAGCAGGGGTTCGGTGCTCTCCCCACTTTGCTGTCTGACCTTGGGCAAGGCTTGGCCTGCACTGTGCCCCAGTTTCCATGTCTGACATGGGACTCAGCAATTCCTACCTGCTGCTTCAGCTTCCAGCTCATCTGGCCATGGGGACATGAGGAGTGGAGGGAAGGGGGCTTACTGGAGCTGGAACCATGTGCCCTAGTCCCCATCCCTCCAGACCACACAGCGCTAGCAACGATTCTATGACTTTCAGGAAATTTGGAGGCTTAGAGTCCTGGCTGGGTTGAGCAAAGGAGCCTAGCTAGCCTTGTGGAGTTGGAAGTAGTCACCATAGGGACCTCTCCTGAGGCCAGGGCTCACTCAAAACAGATTCAGTGCCCAAGAATGGTTTAGCACTTTTATTAGGGAAGAGTGGTTGGAGGGCCCTCATGGAGGGCATCCTTCTGCCCACTTATGGGGAGTACCCTGCCCTAATCTTTGCACTAGAATCAAGGGATTTTAGGAAAAGGGAAGGAATGTGCCGTGGCTTGCCCTCGAGGCCATCCCTGACTCTCTGGGACATTCCAACCCTAAGCCTCTTAGGCCGTGGAGAAGTTCAAACTAGAAAACCCAGTTTTGGGAGTGCATCTGGGACCACCTACCTCTTTCTGTCTGCTCTACCTCCCCCCCCCCCATAAAAGCTCTTGTTTCTTTGAATACAGGCAATTACAGGGCGAAGGGGGAAAGGGGTGCTTAGGTAGGGGCTGGGAAGCATCTCACTGGATTCTCTAGGCTTCCAAGGACCCCAGCGTGAGCTTTCCTGTTATCTGGGGTTCCCCAGCCTGTCCTGGTGCGGAGACCTGGGATGTACTCAGGCAGGATGGCTGAGTGGGGTGCCTATAGGAGCATGGAACTCGGAACTCTGGCAGCAGCTGGCAGGGCTGGCCTCATGGCTCACCCAAGTCCACTCACTGGTCATCCTCTGGTTCCTGAAAATGCTAAGCCGAGGGGCAGAGAAGGCTGGGCAAGTGGCAGGGGCTGGTCGCACAACTGGGGAGCAGAGGGTCAGCTTATGCCGTTACAACAGCCTCCTCTTCCCAGGAGCTGCTTTCCTGAGAGAAGGGCACTCTGAGCCTGCCTGGAAGAGGAACAAATGCTGCCTCTACACCCCAGCGTCCTGGCAGCCTGGTCGCATGCCCCCGTCCACCTCTTTTCCTTTTCCAAGCTGAGATGAAGAGTTCCAAGCAGTATGAGGAAAGGGGAGGGAGCCGGCGAGTCCCCCTCCGGTGCTGCCTCTGCTGCCCGTAGCTTTCGCCACTACCCTAGCCCTGTCTTTGGCCCAGTGGACAGCAACCTGGGATTGCCTTCCTCTGGCCCCAATGGCTGTCAGAGGCCGCTGGGATGCCAACAGAATACCCAAGCCTTAGTTTCTCAGAAAAGTGGGCTCAAATATTTTTAGATTCAGGGAATTCCTGAATCGGAAAACCTTGGAACCAGGATTCCAGCCTGGGGTTCCCATTTCTGCCATCCTGGCCTCGGGGCCCTCGCTTGACCACCGCGGAAAGGGCTCAGAGTTAGGAGGCTGGTCAATTTCAGAATTCCAAGACCCGGTTCTAGAGAAGCGGCTGTGTGCTCGGGAACCCTGAGTCAACAACCAAACCCCAAAGAAGCCTCGGGAATGTCTTCATTGGATTTTGCGAAGAGTATTTGGGGTTTCTGTCTGGGTAAGGAAAAGCTCGACCTTTGCGGGCGAGGGCAGGCCGCCGTGGGCTGGGGGCGCCTCCTAGCACGGCGGCGGGACGTCAGGGTCCTCGGCGAAGAGAGCCGGGGCTCCGGCTGATGTCTGTTGCTTTTCTGCGGCATAGCTGCCCAAAGGAGCCAACGAACCAACGAATGATGCGGTATCGTTTAGAAAAAATACCCTCTTGACGCGAAGCTGCGGCTGAAGTCCCCGGGCGTGCGGAGGGGCCAGCTGCCTTCGCTCGTGTAGGGGCCCTCATTCCGCGGCGCAGCGGGAAGCGGCCGGCGGCCTTCCTGCCTGCCCTTTCTCCTAGAGGTCCCCAAAGGCCTGCGCCTCCACGAGGGGCTGCGAAGGGCGTCCAGGGCTGTGCCTTTCTCAGGGCTGGGGCCCGCGTCCCCGGGACTGCTGCCCTCCTGGAGTGCCCGGAGCCGAAGCATGGGCTGGGACCACCGAGTAGGTGAGGCAGCACTCCGCGACGGCAGCTGGGACCGTGCGCTGGGCGCAGGAACGGTCCTCGCGCTGCCTCGATGGCGCCTGGCCTTCGGCGCGGTGCGCTCAGTCCCGCGCCACCGTCTGGACCCCACGAACGCCTGGAGCAAACAGTGCGGAATCCGCCACCACCTCCCTGCGCCCCAACACCGCGGCGACCCAGCTCCCCTAGCCCAACGACTCTTACCCCACGCGGGTTGCGCTGCGTGTGCGGCTCGTCGGCTCCGGGCTCGCTCGCCACGGACTGCGGCGGAGGTTTCGACTTCGGCTGGGGCCCCGGATCCAGCTGCGTCTTCGGCTGTGCGCGCAGCTCCGGTCCCCGCTGGTTCGCTACATCGCACCGCGCGAGGTCCGGGCTGCCTCGGCTCGGCCCGCTCCTCCCGCCACCGCCGCCGCCGCCGCCGCCCGTCGCCCGCGGGGAAGGCGGGGACACGGGCAGGGGAGGCGGGAAGGGGGGAGGGGAAGCGGAGGCGCTAGCCTGGACCAGCGGGGAGGGGCGGCGCGCAGTCTTGCCGGTTAGGGGTCCGGGCCTCCCTCGGGGCGCAGGCAGAGGTCGGTGCGGGTCGCCGCCGGGGTCCGAGGCCGGGGAACGCTCCCCGGGACTGCGCGGGCGGAAGGGGGGCCGGGCCGCATGCGGACGAAGCCGCCGCGGGTCCCCGCCTGGCCTCGGCGCGTTTTTCTTCACTGGGCTGTTTCCCACCTGGCACACGAGGGGCCCAGGCCGACCTCGGCCTGGACGGGGTCTGATCGGAGTTTCCCCCTGGTCCTGCCTGGCTCCGGTCAACCCGGGGTTTCGAGATTCGACCTTTCCCCCTTTCGGCTCAGCCTGCGGGAGGAAGCCGGTCTTGCATTTTGGCAGGGAGTGTCCGCAGCTCAGGGTTTGGCAGCCAAGGAAGTTTGAGGACCGACCCCAGAATTTCTCTGTGTGTTGGGGGGGGTGTTACTGGGGAGGGGCAAACGCCCGATCCCTGCCCTGCTTGGAGGATAACCCCCCCCC
>NW_024426663.1:58080865-58101235 GCF_017311325.1 Ursus maritimus | reverse complement strand
CCCCCCCCCAATTCTCCTCCCGGGCTGGGCTGATGAGCTGAGAGATCAATGCTATGGAGCACAGATGCTTCGGTAGCCACTTGCTCAGTCCCTCTCCTGCACACCCTCCAGCCCTAGTAGCCCTACTCGGCCCTCGCAAAAGGGAGGACTCTATCCATGTGGCCCCGTTGGCCTCTCCCTGGGAGGTGGGCAGGACTAAAGGGGCCTGGGTTCCACCCGGTGATGCCCACGGCCCGATAACCCCTCATGAAGCCTTAGTGGGGGAAACCAGTTGGCCGACCCAGGCTCCTGCTTTCCCCAAGCCCCCAGTCTGAGCCTGCTGCTGGGGCCCTGCGATGGGACCAGGGTCGGGCGAGTCAGTATGGTCAGGGGACCACCCTGGGGGACAGGAGGGGCTGAGCTGCCCTCCGACGGCCACGGGTCTCCGGGGCTGCCGCTTTGGCTCAAGGTGCCGGGAGATGGCAGTGCGGCGGCCAGGCATCAATGTTTCATGAGGTGCCGTCACCAGCGGCGCCTCCCTGCCTGGTTCTAGCCGACAGCTGCCACGGGAGAGGCCACGGCCCTGCGCCTGCTCTGACGCTCTGCTTGCCCGCGTCTCCAGGGCCACCTGGCCCGGGAGCGCAGAGACAGGAACCCCTTGCCAACTCGCAAAGCCTACCCGACCCAAGCTCACAGATTCCACACGTTCAGGACCCGAGAAGTGGCCCCTGCCCCCTCTCTTGCTGTTTGGGGACTCCAAGCCTCCCCTCCACTGTCAACAGCAGGAATGCCTGTCTGGTGGGTGCCTGAGTCTCTGGTGCACACGGGATCCTAAGGGTTAAGAGCCAAGTCCCCTAGCCCGCAGGGTTTCCGACCTGGACCTGGAGGTGGCCTTGCAGCTATGCAGTCTTGCAGCTTGGACCCTGCCCTTCGGGAAGTCTAGCTTCTGCTTGCCCACTGCCATGATACTGGCTGTTTTATGTGTGAAACTGGTCTGCTGGCGGATCTGGCCCCGTGGGCTGCTAAACTAAGACACTTCCGACCTTGAGGCAGCCTTCCCGGAGACCCAAGGTGGCCCAGCGTCTTTGGGCATAAATGCAATTGCTGGGTCCTTACTCTGCATGGAGGGTGTGACATCCATCTAGCTGGAGTGGCTTTCATTTTAGCATCTGCTCTGGGAAATCAGACCTTCCTAGCCCTGCACACCACCAGCGTACCGGGTTTTGTTCCCAGCGACCACAGGGCATGTGTGTGTGTGATTGTCTGTGTGCCCTTGTTTACAGGGAGAGCCCGTGGGGTCAGAAAGCTGCCCCTGAGACCCGAGGGCCAGGGTAGGAATCTGGTCTGCGTCTTTTACTAGCCACGTGGACTTGGGCAAATCACATAACCTCTGGTAGCTTCAGTGTTGTTACCTGCGAAATGGGAATAAAAAGTTTTTGTTTCATTGAGAAATCTGTGAGATGATGGAGAGAGGTGTGGCCCTGTGGGGAAATGGGCAGCTGGGCCTCATGTGGATGGTGAAGCCTGCCAGGTTGCTTTGCTCTTTAAAATAGTTTGCTCTCACTTTTGTTTCCTTCTTTGTGCTCTTGTTGTTGGAGTCAGGCAGGAGCAGGTCCCTGCTCTGGTTTAATAGACCTGCCCCTCATGCCGTGCTCATCTTCTAGGAAGTTTCAGACCAGGGAAACTGGGCAGGTGGGTGGGTGTGGGATCAGGGCCCGAAGGCCTGGAAGTTCTTGGTCAACCAGGGTGGATCAAAACACATTTTTTAAATGATCTTATTTTCACTGCTTCCAAAAAGAAATTTTCCCAATTTCCCTTTAGGTTCTGGCATCTTGGAGCACATCTATTTCCTCTTGGAAGGCAGAGGGATCAGGCATCAGAGAGAGGAAGTTTGGTGCTGGATCGACCAGGGACAGAAGTAACACAGTCCTTGTGCCTGAGTATCACCTTTGTGGTGAGCTTCCAGGTACCTAATCAAAAAAGATCAGCAGAACCGGTGATGCGTTTGCTTTGTTTTTCCTTCCAGACCGACACATTTCCTCTCATCTGAAGTTTTCCTCCCTAGTACAAAACTCTGAGATGAACTTGTCACATGGGTTCATATTAAACATAAGGGACAAATGTCTTCTGCCACATTTATGCAGAAAGGCATATAAATCCTTCATGCAGTTTCTTATTTCCACATCCAGTAAAAGTAGGGAGAGTGTCCTTTTCTCTTCCTAGCGCCTAGTGCAGTCCTATGCCTATCAATATCCGTGTAATGATTGATTAAACCTGTTGCCCCTACTACTTGTAAGGTCCCTAAAAGCAGGGCTGAATCTCTCTTGTCAGCCACAGGTCCCTCCCTAGGGTGGGCAAAGGGATTTGTTGTGCTGATTGGCTGGGTGCAGCTCACGTGCCCAAAGCTGAACCAATCACTTTGTGAGGAAGAGTGGCTCAGGGTTGTGGTTGGCTAGGCTAGGGTCACAGGATCCACCCCAGAAGGGTGGGAGGGGGAGCCCCACCATCTCAAGGAATACTCACCACACTACCCCAAGAAGACTGGTTGCTGTCCTAGAACAAGTTCTCTGAGCTCCTTATGGCAGGGAATGGGTTGGTTTTCAAAGAAGTCCCTGCCCTGTGAAGGTTCTCAGAGGCTGCTGATGGTGTTGGTAGGGAGTCCACTGCAATGCGATGGGAAGGCGTTGGCTCTGTTGGGACAGTCTGAAGTCCATCAGGATTGTTCCTGCACTCAGCTGTAGAAAGAGTTGGAGGGCTACCAGAAAGTCTGAGGGGGTGAGGCTCGGTGCCTATTGACTCATATCTAGGGATGGATCTGCAAAGCGAGGGAGGGATCTCTTTGCACTCTTTTCCATCTGCGAGGAGGGAATTAGAGGCCCTAAAGGTAGAGAGGAACCCCTATGATCAGGGAAGATATTAATTTATTGGAGCATCATTATATTGCACTCTGAGCTTCCTGGAAGCCAAAGCAAAAATAGGAACCATTTGGACATCTCAGGTATTTTCTTTCATGGCAAACCTATCAGCATCTGCATGGAGTAGTGGAAAGAGCCCTGATCTTGGGACCTTCCTGGACTGGCCTCTGTCAGGTCAATGAGTTGAGAGAGCCCATATCCTGTGCCTGTGATTGCAGAGATAGAAGGATGGGTGGTTCCTGATTATTTGGGTTGGAGGCAGACACACCAGCCCATAACCATATTTGGGGCACAGCGCTGGAGAGGAGATCTATAGCCTGCTGTTGAAGGACCTTGAGTGCCATACCTTGAGTTTGCCTGGAACAGTTACTTCACTCCCCATTCCTCACTGGGAACAGCACTGGGAGAAGTGGGAAGGCAGAGGATGGGGGAGGAGGAAGCTGGAAAATTAAGTAGGAACCAGATACCACAGAGCTTCATAATCCTTGTTAGGAGTGTGGGATGCTATCCTGAGGCAAAGAGGAGCAGAGAGGAGGTTTAAACAGCGGAACATCTGGTCACACTTCTCTTTTACAAAGATCACTGTGCCTGGAGAGTGGAGGATAGGTTTGAGATGGGATAAGAGCTGATTATTGTGACGTCATCACTCCGACTCTCTGTCCATCCTTTTATGTGTCCATCAGTCTGTCCATCCACCATGGGCACAGGAGGCCACAGTTTTGGCCCGAGAATTGTGAAGGTGAGAAGTTGTGACCCCTGCCTGCTGGGAGCTGTCCTTCTGCGGGCCTCGGCTGTTTGTCCCATCCTCCGGGGCTTTGTGGCCGGGGTCTCAGCAGCCCTCCAGACGGCAGCTTGCTGTGTGGGGAGACGGGGTGCCCAGGGCCTGAAGGGGCACAGCCACTGCTGCAGACAGACAACCTGGGGAGCCAGCTCAGAGAACAGGCCTGTCGGAAGCTTTTAAAATAATTACCCTTGCTTGCTTTTGCTGCCTGGCTGATGGCGGCCTATTAGCCCTGAGTTGGAAATTCTGAATTGTTTCATGACAATTGAAAATATGATTGGAGGCCAGGAGGGAGCTGCTCATGAAATATTGATGTTTCTCTGTGTTGCGGGGCTGCTCCCCCTTGGCCGGGGAGCCTTGGGTGCACAGGACTGGCTGCTGCCCCCACCCCCCCCTCCGCCCCAGGACTCCTCAGGCTGACTGCCCTGAGCTCCGGAGACGGGAGTGTGTTTTTGTGCCAAGTTGTGAGGGTGGCTTGGGGACCTGCACCTCTAATGCCTCACTCCAAGCTGTACCCCCCAGCACTCTAGTTTCACTATCAGGGCCAAGCAGGATAGAACTTGGGGACTTGAGGGGTCCCTGGGTGGCTCAGTTGTTAAGTGTCTGGCTTCGGCTCAGGGTGTGATCCCGGGGTCCTGGGATCGAGCCCCACATCAGGCTCCTCTGCTGGAAGCCTGCTTCTTCTTCTCCCACTCCCCCTGCCTGTGTTCCCTCTCTCACTGGCTGTCTTTCTCTCTGTATCAAATAAATAAATAAAATCTTATATATATATATAAAAGAACTTGGGGACTTGAGATGTTCTGTGTGCTCACGTCTGGCCCAGATTCCTCCTTGGCACTCAAGGCTCATCTAGAGTCAGACTGGGTGGGAATCCCAGTTCTGCCCCTTAGCACTGTGCGTCTCACTTTCTCAGCCTTTCCATGGGGGATCCTCAGAGTTCCTGCCTTGCAGTGCTGTGAGGTATAGGGAGGCCCTGTGTGCGGGGCCTGGCCTCATCCACAGGCTCCTGAGCTCATTGGGAGCAGCCCTCAGTACGTGCTGGGGTCAGGTCAGGGCTAGCTAGAGGAGTCCATACTGGATCCCCAGGCCTTTACAGCCCTTCTCCTCTGCACAGTGCTTTGAAGTACTTTGTGTTTTCCCTTCTCTGTAAGTTCTAAATAGATAGGGCTGGGAAGGTGTGTGCTGGCTTGGCAGGCACCCCTGCTGGACGAGGTGCCCTGAGATCTTGGTGAGGGACCCTACATGCCCAGCCCAGGCCTTTGCTCCTTGAGGTGAGGCTTTGTCGTGGCAGAGGAAGCTGGTGGGTAATGGCTGCCTGGCCGCCTGCCCTCAGAACCTGCCTGGGACATCAGGAAAAGGGCCCCTGCCTTTTTGAGGGCAAGGTACATGGTTCATTTTTCTCATCCTGAGGGGTTTGCCCATTTCATAGATGAGGACAATGGAGGCCATGGTTCTTTCCTTCCTTCTACAGTCAATACTTAAATACCTGTCTTATGTGCTGGCCCTGAGGGGCACAGGGGTAACGGACAGCCCCAGTGCAGCCTTCATGAGGGATGGGATCTAAGATGAATCTGTCTTTAGAAGTGGTGCCGGTTAGGAGTCTGGAAACGGGGGCAGCGAACTTAACGCAGGGGTCACAGAAGACTTCCTGGAGGAAGAGACCATCCCACTGAGCTGTGGGGGTAGCAGGAGTTTGCCCTGGGGCTAGGGTGAGGCAGGGTAATGACAAGCTAGTGAAGGACAGGCTCAGCCTGGATGTTCTTATCCATCTGAGGATGGGCAGAGCCCTCATATCCCAACTGTCCCTGCTGCCGCAGTGGTAGCCTGGAGAGGCACCGAGAAGGGCCCCGCAGCTCCAAGGTGCTCAGTTCCTTGCCTGTGGGCCTCTCTGGGCTTCATTTTCTGTCTTTCTTTCTTTTCTTCTTTCCTTCCTTCCTTCCTTCCTTCCTTCCTTCTGAGAGGGAGAGAGAGGTGGGGAGAGGGCAGAGGGAGAGGGAGAGAGAGACTCTGAAGCAGATTCCCTGCGCTAGCCCAACACTGGACTCGATCTCACAACCCTGAGATCATGACCTGAGCCAAAATCAAGCATCAGACGCTTAACCGACTGAGCCACCCAGGTGCCCCTAGGCCTTATTTTCTTTGAAAAATAGGAAGTTGGATTGGTTTTAGCAGCACAGCACATTTTCCAAATGCAGCTTCACCAGGACTCTTTGGTAGGTGAATATAGCTCTGGTTGATGTGGGTATACTTGTAGGCTCATGTGCCCTCCCCCCGTAGCCCCATCTGGCCCTGCTGGCACCCTGAGGAACCTCAGGGCTCCCTGGACCATAGTTTGCAAGCATCAGGGTAAGGAGCCTCCCCCTGGGCTGTCCAGTCCTCGTTTCCTGGACCCTGGGGGCAGCCAAGAAGGTCTCTCTTCAATCCTGGGGGCAGGAGCCCCATGGGCCTGCTGTTCCTTGCTCCTTTTTAGTTTCCTGATAGCCATTTGGGATTCAAGTCAGCAAGCATCTATTGAATACCTACTGGATGTGTGCACAGGGGCTAATGCTTCTGAGCACCAGCTGTATGCTAAATCCATACGGGGCTTTTCATATCGGGTCATTTTCTTATCACAGCCAGCTGTCAGCCTGGTTTCCAGCTCAGGGAGAGGAGAACTGGGAGAGGCTCAGTGACTTGCCCAAGATCACGAATCATAGTGCCATTAACACCAGCTCCCGGGGAGTAAGCCCCTGGTTCATGCCAGGCCTTTGCTGGTATGTTCCTGTGCGTTAGCAGCTTCATTCCTCAGGGCAAATCTGTAAAGCAGGTGCTGTTTCCGTCTGCAAGGATCAAACAAGTGCCAGCCCAGAGCGGGGCAGGAGATGGGCCTGCGCCTCTGGACCCCACCCGCCCAGCCTCTCACTCCCTCCTGCCCTGTGCTTCGGGATCGGAGGCAGTGTGCACACGTGCCTTCAGGTGGGTGAGCTCCCTCCCGTTTCCGCTGTGCATCTAGGGAAACTGAGGCTCAGAGACTCACTTCCCTCGGAACATCTCTGCCCTCGGGGGCCTCCATCTAGCACAGGCCTCCATGTGTCTGCTCCTTGGTAGGGACTATAAATTCCAAGTCTGGCTTCTCCGCAGAGTACCTGCCTTTCTGGGGGCTGTCTGCCCATCTGGCAGCATCGGGCAGGGCACACTGACCCTGGTTGGCTGGGCACCACCCTCCTGAGGAGTTCAGGACCCATAGAGGGAGAGCTGGGGGGTGAGCCAGTGGCGGCTGCTCCTGCCTCCCCATCCCTGTCCTTCTTTTGGGTTCTAGCTCACACTCAGCACCCCAACCACAGAGCTTGAGTTCCTGCAAGCTGCCCTTCCTCCCCTCTCCAGACACCTCAAACTCGCTGCCACTTAAAAGTGACTAGCCCATGGACGGGGCCTGCTTGTGATTTTTCGCCCTGGGGCAACTGCATGATACTGACGACTGGGTGGGATTCATGTAGGGGGGAGGGAGGCTGGACTTTTGGTGGATGGAGAGACACCCACCCTGCTGTACCTGCAGGTGGGGCCGCGGAGGATGGGGCTCCCTCTGAGCCTTAGGGGCAAAGCTTGTCTGTGCACAGAGCCCAGATCTCTGCCGAGTAGACAAACACACAGTGAGGGGACGAGTCTTGACAAATGTTTGCCAAGTCCCTGGCTGACTTGGGAGTCAGGAGTGAGCTTGTTTGGCAGAACAAAGGGGAGAGCAGCCTGTAGAGGGCCATAAATAGTGAGGAAGGAGGAGCAGCCGGGCCAGAAGGCTTGATGGGACCTTGTCCTAGGCTGGTGACTTCTCTTGAAGGATGTCTCCATCCTCTCCCAGAGCTCCGGACCGGCTGGCCGCGGCCCGGAACATGCCGATGGCAGCATTCATCTCCCTGGGAACCCTTGGGAGCTGGGTCACCTGCTGGGAGGTCAGTGTGACCTGCACATCCCAAGGTCTCCTTCCTCTAGGAACCAGGAAGTTTGGCTATTGTTAGCAGTGCCAACACTTCCAAGGCAGGGCTGGTCTGGCACTAGCTTGTGACGCTTGGATGTACCCAGGCCGAAGGGGCCCAACGCCCTCACTATCCTGGAAGGGTACAAGGTGACCTTCCTCTCTCTGCCCACAGTCCAGACAGATATGGCCACCCATTTCTTCTAAGGAGCAGGGCAGAACAGAAGAGGTGAAGGGTGGAGGGCAAGATACCCTAGTTGGACCTCAGTATCCTCAGCTTGATATGAGATCCTTCTGCTTGGCTAGCCCCTAGTCCCTGGTTTACTGTGGGCATCAGGTGTGGGTCAGCAGGCCTGGGGATAGGAAGAGGCAAGATTTCCTCCGGAGCAGATGGGGAGGCCGTGTAGGCGAGTGCACGGAATAGGTGAACACATGGAAAACGGGGAATGTGGGGAGTGTCTGGGAGTCTGTGAGTTTGGTTTAGTTCAGTGTGACCAAGGGCAGAGGACGATGGGGGTGGGATGGGAGCTAGGCCAGGACAAAGGATCCCCTGCGGAAATGGGGAGCCACGGCAGGTAACTGAGCTGGGAAGTGGTCTGAGCAGGGCCTTGCTCTAGGATGGTGAGGAGAGGGTAAGAGACAGGTGAGGTGGGCCTGAATGAGAGGCCAGAGGTTGGCTGCGGAGGGCTCCTGCCTTTTCCCTCTGGGCTGGGGAAGGAAGTCCTGAAACAGGTGGAGGTGGATGGGGGGAAGCCCAGTCCCTGCCTTTGCTCCGATGATCTGGCCTATTTCACAGGGCCAGGCTCCTTTCTTTCTGAGTAGAGGTGGCCCAGAGCCCCAGGCTCTAGATCCCTGGGCCCCACACCAGGGAACTGGTGGGAACTCGCAGTGCCTCACTCTCACTTCTGATGCTTGCCATTAATTCTGTTTCCCCTGTACCCAATATTCTCCAAGGTGCCTGCTCCAGGGGTCCCTAGGAAGGGGAGGGGTGGCCAGGAGGTCTGGGAGACAAAGTCTAGGTGCTGTCCCCTTCCGGGGCCCTGTCACATGTCCACCTGGAGCTCCTGTCCAAGCTTCCCTGGCTGTGCACCTCAGTTTGGGGGTGAGGCTGGGGGCCTCAGGGCCTAAGAGGGGAAGGGACTCAGCCAAGGTCTCATTCCTTCATTCAGCACTTCGTGGGAACCCTACTTGGCTGGAGGTCCATCTGTGGCAATGGTGAGGTCATGGAGAAGCCCACTTCAGCCGTCAAGGAAGGGCAAGAAGGGACTTGGGCAGTAGCTGGTTTGCACCGTGTGGAGGAGTAAGGGGGCGTAGGCCACCTGGAAGGCTTGCGGCTCACCCTGTTGGGGGATAGAGAAATGCAGGGCTCTGGCTTTTGTGGGGCTGGGTCCTGGGTTCCGGCTGCCTGCTCACCCCTCTCTGGTGGGCCGGGGTGGGGCTGGGTGGTAAGGTGGGAAGAGGGAAGCAAGGTGCCCACCTCTTTGCTTAGGTGGGAACATTTGACCAGTGCTGGTAATGCTGAATTTCTTGAGTTCAGTCTCTAGTCTTCATCCCGATTTGATTTTTTGGGGGTAGTTTCATTGCATGTACTTAAAAAAAAAGGCCATCTCAAAGATCAGATTGATGAATGGTTCAGTATCTTGATTTTGGCGGTGATCTCGTGAGTTTACACATGTGCTGAGATGACAGGATACTACACACCCTTGAGAGCAGTGTCGGCTTCCTGGGGCTGGCGTCGTACTACAGGAATGGGAGAGGTAGCCACTGGGGGACTTGCGGGAAGGGTCCACAGGCCTGTTTGTACTATCTCGGCAACTTCCTGTGAATCTATATTATTTTAAAATCAAATGTTGAAAAGCCAATCTGGGGTTCTGCTTGTGGGGTCGAGGGCATGTCCCACAGAGCACAGGAGGAGCTGTTAGGGGACCCTTGGGAAGGAAGGAGGGGGAGGGCCAGGGAGACAGAAGGGGAGATGGAGAGTCACTGGGGCAAGGAGCTAGGGGCATGGCCTCAATCGCGCTGAGCCCATCAAGGGCTGTGGCTGGGGGGACTCACAGAGCTCGAGGGGCCGTAAGCACCACCTGACAGGAAGCGTGGGGCTGAGCTGGGCTGAGCTGGGCTTGGGGAGGAGCTGGGGGAAGAAGGTGTGTAGTTGTACCTCCAAAGGTACCTCAGGAGCGGGGTGTCACCCAGCAGAGGAGAGGCGCGCGGGGTGTCTGCCCCCTAGGTGTCCGGCTTGCCCCGCGGCAGGTGTCTGCATCCAGCCCCGAGGAGGCAGGTGTCGGAGCCCACTGTGGCCCCTGGAGCTGCCAGGCCCAGTTCCGGGTGCCTGGCTCTGGCCTCCTGGTTGCCCTCGAGAAGCAGGTCTGCCCGAGGAAGTGCGGGTAGTGGAGGCAATTATCTGGCCATGTGGGTTTACTGAAGGGCAGGCTCTCGGGTCTCCTACAGTTGACACTCCAGGCAGCTGGAAGGAGCCAGATTCCAGGCCATTCCCCGGCTGCAGCTGCTGCTTTGTCAGACCTCCCCGACCCTCCCCTACCTGTCGTCTTCCACTGTGATCCAAGGGAAGTTCCCAGAAGCACTCTAAACTGCTGTCGCCACCTTGCCCCCCACGCTTTACCTGTCCTGGACCCCATGTTCAGCATCAGACTGGGGCTGCCCAGCCTGCAAGAGAGGGTCTTGCTAACTGGATGCCGGGCCGCCATTTTCTCTCCGCCCCTGCGGCCTGAGTCCAGCTGTCTCTGCCTCCCCTCCATGGGGCTCAGCAGCTTCCCAGTGCCAGCCATTAACTGGCTGCAGCCCATGGCTTCCTTTTCCTCTTTCTTTTGGCAAACTCCTACTCACTCTTTCAGTCCCAGCGTGGAGACCCCTCTTCCGAGTCGCTTTTCTGACCCCCCTCCCCTGGCCGTGCTTGTATCTACAATCCTGCTCCCTTTGCACAATCCCTGAGTTTTGCTCTTAGCATATCCTGTATTTGTAGGTTTATTTTTGGATTCAGACTCTGGGCTCCCTAGGGGTCAGGACTATGCTTTTCTCCATTTCTGAAACACTGTCCCTTACTCCCAAGCACAGTGGTCCATGTTAGGAGCTTCGTAAGGTACGCCACCCATGTGGGGTGGGGAACAGGGCCACCATCATTCAGGCGAGGCTGATATGCGGGTTTCAGACTTCCCGGGCATGGCCAGTCTGGGAAAATAAGCAGTGATTACTGGCATCTTGGCTACCTTTGCTTGTGGGAGATCTAGTCACCCAATATGTAGACTGTTCTAATCTGTTGAGCTCCTTCAGTGGGTTCCCCCCCCCCCCCCCGTGCAAGGTTAGGAACTGCTTGCATGGGGCATTTTACAGAGGAGAAAATGAAGGCCCAGAGGGAGTTCCTGTCCCAGACAGAAAGGGGAGGAGCTGGGATTCAGACCCAGGTTGCTTGATGGGAGAGCTCCCCAAACCCCATTTTTTCATAATCCTGGCAAGTTCAGGAGGGTGAGGATGGCAGGGTCCCAGCCCGAGCCTTGGTGTGACCATTGGGAGGCTGTCACGCCCCAGGCCCAGCTGGAAGCACCAGGTGATGCCTGGGGAGAGGCCTGGAGACTCCCTGGCTCCGGCGGGTTTTGGGACAGGGATCTAGAGCACCCTCATGGGGGCTGCTTAATGGTCTCAGGAGAACCTCAGGTCCAGTCCCCCCCCAGCCCCACTTTCAGGTGCCTGCGGCCCAGTCTGGACTGCCAGGAGGGCCTGGCCCTGCAAATTTACTGCCGTGCTCAGGAATTCCTGTCCACCCCAGATCAGGGTGTCTGGGGCACAGCCGCCCGGGTTGCGAGGGAAGCAGGGGTTATCTTGATCTCCAGATGAGGTGGTGTCTGCCTGCGGAGTTGCTGGGGAAGGCTCTTTGCCCTGCATCTTGCTCACTCTCTCCTTCCGGCTCCTGATAAAGAGTCGCAAACACAGGGCTGTAAAGGTGGCCATAAAAACAAAGAAATGCTGGCGCATCTGGCTTATCAAAGCGCATCTCAGACACCAGCCAGCTCTCCTACTTCAAGTTTATTTCTCCTCCTCTGCTTTCTCTCAGAAGGTGTCTCGTAAACAGCTAAGAGGGTCATTTATAAATGTCTTCTGCCTTCTCCCCTCGGCACTGAGGCTGTGGCTTTGCTCTTTCTGTTCCTCCAGGTGCGGGGCTGGTGCAGGCACTCCCTTCTCCCAGGTGCCAGCAGAGATGAGAAGGGGAAGCCAGAGAGGTCCCGCCATCCCCAGACGAGGGTGAGGCTCCCAAAGGTGAGTGATGCTGACATCTTTGGCCCTGGCCCTGTCAACGTCCGCCCCCGACTGCCCTGATATTGATGAGGGGGGCAGGGAGCACCCTGCCCTGGGCTGGCCTTAGGGGTTGACCCATGTCACAGAGGGATTCCTGTGGCATCGGAACTGAAAAGACGCTAGAGATGGCCTTGTACATGTCTCTCCTGATTCCATGGAGCCCAGGGATGGCAGGGGCCAAGGGAGAGGCAGAGCCAGGAACAGAATGTGGAGGAAACACAGCCTCAAGACCTGGACGGTGATGATCCCTCCTGCTTCCGGAGCGTGTCTCAAGATGAGAAGGGCTTTGATGTTCCCCATTTTGTGCCATCTTTGCAGTGACTTTTGGGGCAGGGAATATTATTCCCATTTTACAGATAGCAGAGAATGGCGCTCCTAGGAGCTAGGTGGCTGGCTTGCCTGGGGGCTCTCTTAACGATGGAATAACTATGTTCTCTCTTTACCGTTCTAGTCCCTCACAGAGCTTTACTTGTTGAATTTCTTCTCCACGAGAGAGGTTCATAGGAGGTCTCTAAACACAGCCCTCAATGCCACCGCAGCCCTGTGGTTCTAGCCTCCTGGCCTGCTAGGACCACAGGCGCAGAGCTGCCGGTGAGGCAGAGTGGGTAGTCTCCCGGGCCTTTCCTCCTTCTTCCCTGGGGGGGTTTGGGTTCCTGTCAGCCGGGAGGCTTGTGGATGTGGTTCGCCAGAGCCCCACAAATGGTGAGAGGCACTGAGCACTCTGGCTCATGGCTCAGAGGGTCCCAGATTTCAGAGGTGGGTGTGTGGAGGTAGTCCTGGCGGGTGTCGGAGGGGCCCCAGCCAAGGGAGCAGGAACCTTGTTGGAGTTCCTCTCTCCCTGGCGGCAGCCCGGGACTTGGCATACAGCAGGAAATGCTAATTGCACAAATTAGTCCCGCCTTGGCTGGCCAGAGTAATTGCACCTGCCTTGACCCCAGAGTGACTTCCTGTTCTATCCCTTTCTGTTAGAAGGTATGTGTGCATTATAGACTATTCTGTCTATATTCTATCTAGAACCCACCCACCGCAGTCAGGTGCGAGAGTGGCCACGTTGGTTGCTCCCCAGCCCAGCAGGACTCGGAGGGTCTTGCTGTCTGCTCGAGGGCAGCCAGCAGCAAGCGAGCCTTCTCCCCTTGCCGGGGCCAGGAGCTCACTCTGCATTTCTGCATTTCCTGGGTTATCACCTTGCCCAGCTGGTTCTTTCATGTGGCCTGACCTGATGTGTGAACGGTCCTCCAGAAACGGGTACTCCATATTTCAGGAGAATGGGCATGGCCTTCCCTTGGAATGAAACAGAATCTTCCTGGAAGGGGGGCAGGGAGGTGACTTTGCTGGGGGCCACAGAGGGCTGGCAGCAGAGTCGGGGTCACAGTCCCGGCCTCAGTGTTGCTTCTTGCCCCTTGTTTCTTGTGCTTTCCTGGTAAAACTTGCTGAGTAGTTAGAGGAAGGTGCTGCCTGCAGGCTTGCGAGGCCAGGCGGGGGAGGCCCGGGAGCGTGGGGAGGAGGCCCTCGTGTCTGCCCGGTGTCTGTAATATATTTGAATTATCTCTGCAGATGAGCCCTGATTTAGCCGACAGTCTAGAGTAAACCTTAGCTTGAAGACAAATACAATTGACACTGGGCTTGAGTGGTTCAAAGGTTATTGGCACAAAACTGTCGGCTTTGTTTAGCCGAGGGGCTGTATTTATGACGGGTGGGGCGGCATTGCCATCTATAACTTGTCGGCGGCCAGGCTGACGTCGGACCAGAGACAGCCTATTTACACTGAGCCTGGAGTGTAGTTTCTCTGCTGGGAAGTGAAACGGCACTTCTGTTCTTAGCCAAGTCGCCTGATGGGCTGCTGGCTTCATCGGGGTCCTCAGTAAAGCGTGTTGGGGATGGAGAGCACGGCAGGAGGGAATGGCTTCCTGGGAGTATGCCGTGGGGGGAGCCGGGGCACGAGGCTCTTTGGAAGGACCTGGTCAGTGCGTTTCACTTTGACCCGTGAGTGAAGGGCCACATGCACAGGAGTAGGAACTCTGAGTCTCTGGGCCCCAGGGCCTTGATGTCTCCTGTGTGTCTCGGCTGCTGTGGTTAGTTTGGGAGAGAGGAATGGTGGGTAAGTGCGGCCCTGCAGAGAGGGCTTCGTCTGCAGTGCGAGGCAGCCATGTGTCACGGACAGAATTCCTCTGCTGAGAAAGTACCCCGCGGAACGAGCTGTGGCCAGAGCTGCCAGAGGTATGTGTGTGGTGACTTTCTGGAAAAGAGGATGCAGTCCGTGTCAAGGGCCTTGACGTGTGCTGCTCTCATGACCCGTTCATTCCCCTGCTGGGAATCTGGCCTGAGAAGATCATCATAGATGTGGACAAAGATTCATGTACCTAGATGTTCACTGCGGTGTTATTTATACTGGCACACGGAGGAAGCAACTGTACGTAGATTAAAATGGGTTCCAATGAAGCTTTTCTAATGATTTGTCAATATGATTCTAAGTAGAGGAGAGAATGCCTTACAGATTGTGAAGTGTGTTTACTGTTGTGTAAAATAAAGAAGGAGGGAAATACAACAGAATGTGAGTGGAAGTTAGCACAGAGGATGGCGATTGTGATTTTTTTTTTAAAAGATTTTATTTATTTATTTGACAGAGATAGAGACAGCCAGCGAGAGAGGGAACACAAGCAGGGGGAGTGGGAGAGGAAGAAGCAGGGTCATAGCAGAGGAGCCTGATGTGGGGCTCGATCCCATAACGCCGGGATCACGGCCTGAGCCGAAGGCAGACGCTTAACCGCTGTGCCACCCAGGCGCCCCAAGGGGATTGCGATTTTTAAATTCTCTTCTATCTTCATAGAATACATTTTAAATTTCTCCTAGGGGTGTGTATTACATTTTATTCTTAGGGACAATTACTCAGTGAAAAAACAAAAATTCAAGTTCCCACCCCTTTGGTGGTCTCTGCTGTTCTCTGGGCCTCAGTTTCCCTGGCATAAAATGGGACTCTGGGCCGCTCTTGTTCTGCCCTGGCTCAAGTCCTGAGCAGGGGCGGATGACCCTCTGGGCAGCTTTGGTCGCCTGCCCATGATCGCCGTGTCCTGGGGCTGGCGGGTCACCTAATTTTAGTGCCTGCTGGGGCAGCTGCGTAAGCGTGGCCCCAGCCGCCGGGCAGACGGTCAGGGTGGTGTCCACAGCGTTGCCAGCATCTCTGCCAGGCTGGTGAGGTCAGAGCACAGCTTGGGACCCAGGCTAGTTAGACATCATAGAGCCTCAGGGAGATTCTCAAGTGTCCACGATATAGAACATCACAAACTGCCTTTGAGAAAAAATCCATTAGCCAGGGTCCAGGGATCCTGGACTCAGTGGAGGGGTAGAGGGCCCTTAGGAGGGGTGAAGAAGAAAGGGCTGCAGGCCCTAAGTACCCAAAAGTCAGTTCTCTGGAATTCCAGAAGCTAGTCTGCTGTTAGGGGTTTCCAATGTATGTCTAGAACTTGTTTCTTGGCTCAGCTCCGTCTGTCAGCTGGGGACTTGCATGGAGACATTAACTTTTCCCCGAAAGGTCTTGACTTCTGACAGCAGGCAGCTGTGAGCACCATGTCCTTGGGTAGAATAGCTGGGAATGTGGGGTCTTTGGGGGTGTGAACTTGAGAACATGTCCACGAGGAGTAAAGTTCAAGGGCAAATGGAGAGCTGGGCTCAGCTGGTGAGGGAAGACAAGCCGCCATGGTCTCCTCTTGGGTCTGCTGTCTTTAGTCCTATGTCGCCTGCTTTGCAAGTGGAGCCATCTTTCTGAACCCACCTCTTAATTGTCACTCCTCCTCTGACTTGGCCTTGCAGAGCCTGTGAATTAAGCCAGGAACGCTTAGAATGGCATTTAGACCTTTCCCCAACTTGGCTTCAACCTGTTAACTGTTTTTATGCCCACAAACTTGCTGCTCTAGCTAAGCTATGTTCTGTCCCTTCTCTGGCCTTGAACACACCAGAAGACCTCAGGTCCTTTGGCTGGAATGCCCTTCTTCTACTCTGCCTTGTTTAGTCACTACCTACTTATGGAACACCTGCTATGGGCTGTGTCAGAATCACCTGATAAACTCCTATTCAACCCGCAAAACCCAAATGTCTTCTGGTCTGATATACATTCACCAGCATGACCTTCCAGGTCACTCGTTCTGTACTGTTGATGACGTCTTGTATCTCATGTTCTCAGAGTGTTGTGTCTTCTTTTCCCACTGCACTGTGGTAACTTTCCTCTGTGTTCCTGGCATGAGGCATCATTCTCTGTAAATAGCTGCTGGGTGTTGTCATACAGAGAAGAGCCATTAGTGAATGCCAACAAAGCAAGTGGAAGGATCTATTCTCTGGAGTTGTAAGGGCATGGGGTAATGATAGCACACAGTATCAGCTTACACTTACCAAGCATGTACCGTGAGCCAGGCACTGTACTGAGTGCTTTCCATGTATTAGCTCATCGAATCCAACCACAACCCAAGAGATTGGTGTGGTTATCTTCTCGTTTTACCGATGAGGAAACCGAGACAGTTTCCTGCATAGGATTTGAACCTATACAGGTGGGCTCTTAAGCTCAAACACTATTGCTTCTTCCTTACCAGGTATCAAGGTGACATTTGTCCCCTGGGAAGTGAAGGGCAGCCCCATCCTGGCTGGGTCCTAGCGCTGATGTCTGTTGGCAACTATGCGTGGATGCGTTGTTTGTGGGGGGCACCCTCGGAGGGTGGAGGACGTTCCTGAATCTGTCTTAGTGAGCTATCTGGACGTGTCTTGGTGTCTCTTTCCCCCATCCTCACTATCTGCAGTGCGGTGGGGGGGGGGGGCAGCAGCACCTGTCCTTTGTCTCCCCTTCAGGAAATGCATTCATTTTATACGCATATGTGAAGCCTCTACTGCCTGTTAATCCCTTGTCAGGCCTTGGGGGTAGAGTTGTCCCTGTCCCAGTGCAGCATGATCAAGTCAACCCGCGTGGCTTTCAAGTGTGATCCAGTGTTGGCCGGGCACACATCCCAGGCGGTGCCCACCCCTGCCGGCATTTACCTTGAGCCCTGGGCTCGCCTGGGCGTTTCCGAGGAGTCCATGCCTTCCTCAACGTCCATCTGTTTAGGGCTCTATTTGCTTAGTGTCTGGACAGACGGAGCAGGAGACTGAACTTTTGGCTAGGTGACACACTCAACCTCAAATCTCTGGAGAACGGATTTTAATCCTATGGTGGAGGGCCTGGCTGGTGACGGCAATTCTCTAATGAGTTAACCTGTGTAGTTGGGAGCCCGTTGGTGAGCGGAGGGGCCTGTCTTATCTTGAGACCGATGGTGAGCTTCTCTGTGGTCAGTTCTCAGTACCTACTCCCCTGCTTGAGCCAGAGTGGAGGTACCTTAGACGAAGGACTTGGGGGTGGCCGTGGACTTGGTATTAGTGTCTTGGGGCCATCCTAAAAATGTACTTCAGACAGAGTAGTTTAAAACAACAGAAATTCACTCTCACCTTTCAGGAGGCCAGAAGCCTGAAGTCACGGTCTCACCAGGAGTGGCTCATTTTCGAGGCTCTGAGGGAGAATCTTTCCCATGCCTTTCTCTTAGCTTCTGGCAGTCCTTGGCCTTCCTTGGCCTGTAGAGGCAGCGCGCCGTTCCGTGACACCACCTTCCCCTGGTGTTCTCCTTGTGCATCTGTATCTGAATATCTTTCTTCTAAGGCCACCAGTCCTGTTGGGTCAAGGACCCCCCCCCCCAACTCCAGTTTGACCTCCTCTTAACTAATTACGTCTACAGTGACCCTAATTTCCCAATGAGGTCATGTTCTGAGGTACTGGGGAGTTAGGGCTTCAGCATGTCTTTCTGGGGGACACAATTCAATTCACCCCAGAATCCCTGAGGGAAATACTTGGCCACTGCTTTGTAGAGCTGCTAGACTAGAAGCCCTGTTGCCCCTGTCTTCTCAGGGGCGCCCAGAAGAGCTGAGCTGCCCAAGGGGGCCGCTTGGGTCCTGAGGAGGCAGGTGTTGGTCAGGGGGAGCCCACCCGGGGTCTCAGCTGGAGGGGATTCCTGCAGGGCCTGGAAGGCCTTGGGAGAGGCAAGATGATCAAAGATGACAGAGGGGGTGGGGAGCCTTTCCTCTTAGAAATGCAAATGGCATCTGTGGAGGAAGGGGATGAAAACAGTTTTTAAAAAGACATTAATCTCCTCACTCATTTCCTTCTGATGGCTGGAGTTGAGTGACAAAGCCTGGTAATTGAAGATGGTGGGGCTGATAATGCAGCGGTAGCCTGGGGAGGGATGTCTCAGGCGGTGAATCACTGTGCACTACACAGATCGGAGTGTCTCCCTGATGGTATCGCGGGCTCTCGGAGCCTCTTGCTGGCGCATGAAGGCACACGCGTGTGAAGGCTTGAGCTGAGCTGGCTCTCGGGCTGCCCCGATGCAGCTTCCTGGCCCAGGGAAGTTTTCTGGGGAGCAGCTGCTGCTGCAGGCGGGAGATGAGAGCCCACTCTGTGCAGGCACCCTGCAGGGCTGGGGAGACAGTGCCCGGTGCACGTTGTCTGTTGATGGTGTCTGTGGATGGTAATGTGAAAGGCTCAGCCTAGGAGCCTCAGTGCTTAGATACAACCCCTGCGAGGCCCCCCAGGGCTTTCCTCAGCCCTCTCCCAGTGGTTTGGAAGGCACAGCCGACTCTGAGCCCATGGGGGCGCCTCTACGCAGGATGCTGTTGGGTCAGTGTGGGTCCTCAGGGGCGACTTGTAAATGCCCTCAGCCCTCTGCTTGTGCAAGTGGATCCCCTACCCTCGGCCAGACCCATGGGCTGCAAGAGGACGCTTCAAGGACAGGGAGGCAGCAGCAGGCAGATAGGAAGCTGGGGGAGGCTTACAGGCAGGGGAGACCCCCACCCCTACACCCTTTCCTTGGCCTCTGATGGCCAACACCTGGTCCATGTTGCTAGCACCTCGGACAGGTCCAACCCCCGAGCCCGGCCGGGTCTGAGCGGTGGCGATGAATGAGTGCCCTCTCACCCACCTCCTTCCCGGAACACTTCCAGTGTGGGCGCTGAGAGGCCCCCCGAAGGTGCAGCTCTTGGGCGTGTGCTATGGACAGCGTGCTGAGAGGCTGGGGAGGAGATTTGGGGCCACTGTGTGTGTGTGTAGGTAGGTAGGGAATATTCAGTAATGCATTCACTCATTCATCCAATTATTTGTAATTATTCATTCACAAGTGCCCATTCACTGTGATTCTGGGGGTCAAGGGTGGGAACAAAACTGACACGGTTTCCACTCACATGGAACTCACAGCCCGTAGAGGGGGACAGATGTGACTCCAGCAGTCACACCAGTAGACACAGATGTTCTGATGCCAGGTAGGAGGCGCTTTGGGGGGGATGGGAACTCTGCTGAGTTTCGTTGCTGATTTGTGACTTTTCACTTCATGCCGGAATATTCACACTTCTTATTTATCTGAAGGTCCCTTTGTGGAAGTGATTTCTGGCGTATCTGACAGCAGAGCCGCTGGGGACGTTCCGGATCTCTGTCCCCAGAGGCCTCAGCATCCCGGGGAACACTGCTCTGGGCGCTGGGGGGCTGGACAGTCTTGCAGCAGGGCAGTGAGATGTTGGAAGTGCTGTAGCAGGAAGATGCATGTGGCAGGGTGGTCTGAGCCCGACTGCGGCTGGGAGGATGGGCTGGGTCGTGCAAAGCCCTGCAGGTGTCCGAGCTGACTGATGAGAGAAGATTCTGCCAGAGAGTGCCGGCCTGCTAAGGGGCCCCTGGCTGCCCATGGGCTTGGACGGCTCTAAGCACAGACTCTGGCCCTTCCTCTTAGAGCAGGCTGCCTCAGGCACAGAGCTGAGCTCCTTAAGCAGCCCCCCAGGGGAGGCCCTTCTGTCTGGAGCAAGAGGAGGTGGAAGGCCAGGGCGGCTGATGGCTCTGGGGCGATATTAGTTTTCTCCTGCTGCTGTAAAAGATTACAACGGACTTAGGGGCTTAAAACGACACACATTTATCATTTTACAATTCTGTGGGTCAGAAGTTGATGGGGTCTCACTGGGTTAACATCAAGGTGTCGGCAGGGCGACGTGCCATCTGGAGGCTCGAGGGGAGAATCTGTTTTCTTGTCTTGTCCAGCTTCTAGGGGCCGCCTGCATTTCTTGGCTCGCAGCCCCTTCCTCGGTCTTCAGAGCCAGCAACATTGCATTTCTCTGGCTCTCCTTGCACTGATGCTTCTCTCTGACCGCAGCTGGGATATGATCCCTGCTTTTAAGGACTCACAGGATTGGATTGGGCCCACCCAGGCAATCCCGGATCATCTCCCCATTTCTGGACCCTTAAACAACCCTGTCCGCAGAAGCCCCCTTTTGTTATGTAAATCATGCAGTGGCAGGTTCTGGGGATTAGGATGTGGGCATTTTGGAGGGGGCCTCAGATGCTTCCCTTCCCTTCACCTGCCCCCCCCCCCCCCCCCCCCCCCCCCCCCCCC
>NW_024426663.1:58029666-58080850 GCF_017311325.1 Ursus maritimus | reverse complement strand
CCCCCCCCCCCCCCCCCCCCCGCCACTCCCCCGCCAGAGGCTCAGGTGTCTCCACAGCCGGAAACAAGGAAGCATGTGACTTGTCTTTGGCTTCTAGGATGGGATGTCCCCCTGCCCCCCGGACCAGACCCACAACCATGGAAACCCCCCAACCAGAAGTGGATGTGGAGGACCCCTCCTCAGATGGCTGCCTTACCATACCTCACCTGCCTCCTCTTCCATGCCTGCACCCCGTTACTTGGAGTTCCCCAAATGTGCCACGTTCTTTCTTGCTTCTGGTCTTTGCACATGTTTGCTCTGCCCAGAACCCCCTCGTCCTTCTACCTTACTCTCACCCCAAACTGGTGAAAACTGCTTGCCCCTGGCTAAACCCCCTGGAAGGCTGCCCTGCCTCCTTGCCTTCTTGCCTCTGCTGCTGGCTGGGTTGGGCAGCTCCCACGCCTCCTGCCTGAGTTGTCAAGGTCCACGCTTGTGTTCACGCCCTCCTGCAGGTTTCTGGAGGTGGAGCAGGACCCTTCCGTCTCTGAGGCTGGTCTGGGCCAGGCCCTGAGCCTGTGACCGACGGGCTTTGTGAAATAAATGAATAAACGAATGAAACAGCTGAGGGAGTAGAGGGCCTGGAACGAGGCTGGGGTGTCAGGAATGATGATGGGGGTGGGTGGGTCCCCCCAGCTGTCCAGGATGGGGACCATGGCTGGTTCACGTGTGTGCATGTGTAGGTGGGGCTGCAGGAGAGATGGGGCTGGACGGTCTCTGGAGGGCCTGGGTCCCTGTGGCCTCGGTCACATGGTATGATGCTGAGGGGCCTTGGGCAACTTGGACATGGCCTCACCCTCAGGGGTCAGGCACAGACATCCTGACTGTGAGTACTGCCCGTCCTTGGCTTTTCTACACGCAAGGTGGGTTTTTCTTCGGGCTTTCCCTGCAGCATGTCTGAGCCTGGGCCTGGATGCATGGTGGGAAGGGAGCCGAAATGTTGCAGGCCCTTGAGCAGGAGGGAACAGTGGCTTCTGAGCTCCTGGGCTGGGAACCCATTTCTGCGACGGGGAAAAGGCACAGATGCTCCGTGTCCATCACAGGCTCCTGCTGACCTCTGGATACTTCCTTCTCCAGGAAGGCCCTCGGGGGCGGGCAGTGACCTTCTCTCTGTGTCCTCACACAGGGAGACCTTGCTGTGGGGTGATGGAGGCCCTTCAAATGCAGACGGTGGGCTGGGGGAGCACCCCTGTCTCAGGGCCTTCCTAGCAGCACTGTGTGAGCCGTACCGGAGCCTGAGGCATCGGAAAAACCAGTAACACGGAGCCTGTCCTTACTTAAAATTTGGTATTTTACTCATCATGGACTTTTGCCTTCATTTTGATTTTAAAAGTACCACACAGAAATATTTCTAACCTTGACTACCAGGTTTTTGGTGCTTCCTTACGTTTGTGTCCCTTGTATTTTGTGCCTTGCTCGCCTCCCTCTGGTCCTGGCCCTGCTTCCAGGAGAGGGCCCTGGGATTCTTCCTACCCACAGGAACTCACTCTGGTGTCCGGTCCTCTCTCCTGAGGAAGGAGAAGGGCAGTGTTCATTGGGTGCCCAGGACAGGAGAGGCTGGTGACATGGCCACCTTGGTCTCTCTTAGGATCTGCCATGGCCCCCAGCAGGCGTGAGCGTGCGCTGAGCTGAGGAGGTCCCTGATGGCAGGGGTTACTCTTGGGTCAGCCGCAGCCCAGCACCGAACGAATCCTGCCATTCCTCCTGGGGTTGGAGGCCCAGCCCCTGGAACACCTGGCAGCCCAGACTGAAGACGTCTTCCTCCTGGGGCGTGCAGGAGGCCCCAGTCCCAGAGGCTGGGACCTGAGCAGCCAACCCCGGCAGCTGCGGGTGTATCTTGGTCGCTGGGGAGCCGTGTCGTGTTGGCTGTCTGACGACAAGCTGTGTTGGCAGGGCCTGGGCTCCCAGGCCTGATGCTCAGCACACTGTCAGCTCTCAGCAAATAATAAATAATAATAATATCTCCAGCATGTTAGGGGAGCCAGAGGAGGGAGAGAACTCAGAAAACATGTGTTCTGCCTCACGGCGGGGGCCAAGAAGCTGCAATCTGTTCAGTGCCTCTCTTTGGGCGGGGTCTGGGGGGAGCCATCCCCCTCCCCCATGGCTTGGCATGGGAGGAGGATGGGGCCCGCACTGGGAACTGGGGCTCAGGGAGAGTGGTCTGCGGGTTGCCCTGAACTATCATTTTTTTTTATTTTAAAAGCTCAAACTACCTTCCGATGTCTTCTGGCATTTGGGGATGATCAGACTTGGGTTTCCTTCCTGAATCTACGCCTTCAGACAAGCCACTTAGCCTCGGAGGCCTCCCCGGCTCTCTCACGGGTAAAATGGGCCACTTACAGTAACCGTGTGGCTGGGTTAAACAAGAGTGGCTGCAGAGCCCGGGCACAGGGGCAGGGAAATGCCAGGCCTGCTGGCGCTGGAGCTCCGTCGGCCAGGGCTCTGGTCCTCAGCGTGAGGCCTGAGTTTGGTCCTGTGTGGGGAAGCCGTGAGGCGCAGGACTGGCTGGGTGGCTGGCACCAGCCCTGGGTCTGGGGAGGGATTCTGCAGACCCCCCGTGAGTGGCAAGTTGCCTCCAGTGTGCTGGCACCCATTACTGTTTGTTGACTGACTCTGGGACCCGGGAGCTTTCAAAGGAGCAGAAGCGGGAGGTTGTGTACTTGGTGTGGAAGCCCACTGGGGACTTGGCGGCATGGGTGAAGCCCCCTTGGCAGCCCCTGCTTGTGTGGCTGATGCTGACATCTTGGGTTGCGGCTCTCTAGGAAGTGGGCGAGACAGCAGGGCCACCTGCCACCTGGCCACCGTCCCCCATGACCCCATCTCTCCCTGGCCCGCCTGCACATGAGTTGGGCCCAGGCTAGAGACTGCTGCAGGAGTGTGGGCAGGTGGCGTGCTGCTCTCTGTGTAGCGAGGCCCAGTCTCCCCACCGGCTCAGGCCTCTGGGGGAGGGCACCTCGCCACAGCCCCGAGTCTGCCCTTGTGGCTGCAGCTGGCCTCCTAGACTCCTTCTTTCCAGAGCCTTGGGGTTCCCCTTCTCCCACTCCTCCCTTCTCCCAGATAGGCCATTGTCCTACTTACTCTGAGCTTCCTGCCTTCTGCCCTGAGGAGAGGGCTCTCCCCGGGTGGGCCGCAGAGGCCTGTTTGCTGTCAGTCCCCTTGGCCTGGCTCAGCGTGGTGCCACAGGGGATGGGCCACTTGTCAAATGTTGTTGTTTAATTTTCCTCGCTCAGACGCTGCCTGTTCCAACACCCTGCAATGACACGGGTGTTAACCGAGCACCAGGGACTATAATTACCAGGGTTGAGAGACAAGAATCTCCTGGTGGCGTAGCAGCTGCGGGCAGGAGCCCCGCCTGATCTGTCCCCAGAGAAGAGCCGCTCCAGTCTGACTCGTGTCTGAAGAGCTGCAGCGTTCATGCCCCTCACCTTCACGTTTCTCTGACTGTGGCCCCACGGGGTTTCTCCCTGCGGAGGGGCCCGCATGCCTCTCTCAGTGCGTCCGATATGTGGCTGTCGCTCAGCTTGAGCATGGCTGGGCGTCGCTGTGGGGGTCTGGGCAGGACAGGCACCCTGTGTGGTCTTGCTGCCTGGACAGGGCGGCTGGGCGGGGAAGGGGCAGCTTGTGACCACACGAGTGCCAAGGAGGCCTGGGCGGGCCACAGCCAGGGCGTGGGGCTTTTCTCAGGACAAATGCAGTGTTCGTGAATCAGTTCCTGAATTCTGTCTGTGGACAGACAGACCGGACTCAGCAGCAGGGATTGTGGCGACAGAGTCGGAGTCAACTTGTCACACGCGATGACTGATAAACGGTCTATGAGGGCCACTTCCAAATGCACTGATAGACGTTTAGTGTCTTGGTTGGGTGAGGGGACAGCACGTCTTCTTGGGGGTGGGTGCCTCAGAGGCATGGGCAGCCTGGAACCTTGAGGATGCTTGGGGAGCTGGCCTGGGAAGGGATGCTTACCTTCGTGCAGGTGTGTGAAGGGCCTGTGTGAGAAGGAGGCAGCAGATGACAGGTTTTGTACGAATTTGTATGGGTTGTCGCAGCTGCTCATAATCAGACGACCCAGAATGGAGAGGTTTAGGTTGCCCGGGACTGAGTCCCCAGGGGTCAGGGCCCCCAGGGGGCAGAGGTGGGGTAGTTGCTGTTGACAGGTGGAGAGGATAATTCTCGCCTGGGGCGAAGGGCTTAGGCTAGGTCTGTGTGCTGGGCACGGGATCTCTAGCCCTGAGGTGAGTCTTGGCTCTGCCGCTAATTGGCACCCACCCTCTGGGTGGGTCTCTTCCCTTCTCTGTGCCTTTGGTCTTACTGCCTGGGACAGAGTGTGAGGCCTAGCTTCCTTCCGATTTTGTCCCGTGCGTGGTATAAAAGGGACATAGGGAGTGGGGTGCAGATAGGGGCTCTGGGAGCTGTCTGTGGGCACAGGGTGCCCTGGGGCCCATGGAGGTCAGTATTTGTGGATGGAACACTTTCTTATAGGACTTCAGGCTCCATAATGAGACTTTGGGACCGTCTGGCCTTGGGAATGTGATGTTCCAGTGTGAGTCTGTACCCCTGGGGCTGATGTTGGGATCTAGGACTGTGAAAGCACTCTGAGGCTGGGGGGCTGAGGGAGGGGCAGGCCCTCGTCAGGTCTTCTCCTGGCCTAGCGCCCATGAGCATTGGCATGGGCCATGCACACAGTAGGCTCTTTCTCGGTCGGCATATCCAGTGGGCTGAGCTAATGGCACAGCCCTGGCTGCTGATGGGTGAGCCTAATTTGTGGGAGTCAAAGAAGGGCTTCTCCAGGGTCCCTCTGGCCTTCTGGGCTTGCTCTGGGGCGAGGGGATAGGGTCTGGGGGGGTGGAGAAGAAACTGGAGCTCATAGGGAGCATCAAAGGGCTGGTGCGAGGTTTATTGGGGCCTTTACTGCCCTAGTTTTCATTATTTACACCCTGTTGATTCTAGGAGCTCCCGTTAAATGTGTAATAAATATAAAAATATTTTACAGGCCAGTGAAAATTCCACAGCAAAAATAACTCTATAAAGAGGGATTTCGCCCCGCTCTGCCCGCTGCCGAGTTCTGTGTGGCATTGCTCTGAGCCTGTCGGCTGGCAGCAGGGCAATGAGGTAGCTGGGTTCCCGGGTCATGGGGGGCGTGGGCTGGGTGTTTAATTAGCCCCTTTACCAGCCTGTGAATGAAGTTGCTGCTCCCAGGCTAGGCCTGCCAGCTCTCGCAGGTGGTGGTGGGTGAGAGCCGCCCAAGTGTAGCCAGTAGAGGGCTGGGCTATGGAAGCAGGGGGACCCTGGGAGGGCGGGAAGGGAGGAAGAGAGCTGCCGAAAGCTGCCCTCCTGGCACTGACCTGCCCTCCCGGACAGCTTGAGCTGTGGCACAGGGGGTGGGCAGAAAGGGGTGGGCACTGAGGAGACAGTGTAGAGCAGGGATTTGGAGCCTGGGCTCTGTGTCCCGCTGCCTGGTTCCAATCCCACCTCTACCACATAGTAGCTGTGTGACCTTGGACAGATGACCTCACCTCTCTGTGTCTTGGTTTCCTCCTTTGTAAAATCCTATCTCACATGATCGTCGTGAAGTGTGTGCCTGACCCATAGAAACGGCTCAGTAATTATTATCTTGTACTCTATAATTACAGTTATTTGTAATAAAAAGCAAGGCATTCACAGTTCCAGGCTTGTCAAACTAGGTGTACAGAGAAGGACTCCTGCCACTTCTGTGAGACCTGGACTTTCCAATTCAGGAGCCGCTGGCCACATAATGGCTGTTGAGCGCTGGAAATGTAGCTAGTCCAAACCGAGGTGTGCCGTGAGACATACCCGGGATTTCAAAAGCTTAGTATGAAAAAAGGGGCCCTAAAATATCTCGTTAGTAACTTTTTGATAGTGATTACATGTTGAAATGATAGTCTCTATTATTTAGGGTTAAATAAAATACACCGTTACATTTAATTTCATGTTTCTTTTTCCTTTTTTAACGTGGCTATTAGGAACTTTAAAGTTAAGTCCATGGCTTGCATTGATGTTATGGATCAGCTGGACAGTTCTGCCCTCCTCTGGGAAGGACAGGCCGGAAGCCCTTGGACTCTCCTGTCCTGGGCCGTTACAGGAAGGGAGACCCAAGCACGAGAGGGCAGTGGCCTCCCTGAAATCTTTCAGTTGTTGGTGGTGAAGCCATCCCTCAGGGGCAGACCCTTGCGTCTTTGGGTCCCAGAGACATAGCGACAGTTGGCGTTCCTCCTTTCTCTTTTGATGGTAGGGAAGATCGGATCCAGGGAGTTAACGACACACGTGTGCTGGCAGGTGTGTTAAATGAAGTCCGTGGCATTTAGTGAACTTCATGATGAGTTAGGGACACGTAGCTTCCGGTGGGTACGGCAGGTGGCTCATCTGGCCCGATGGAACAGACTGGTGCTGCCTCCAGGAGGTGCGGCGAGAAGGGACCCACGCCCCTCCGCGAGCCCTACTGCTGCTTGGGCACCAGGCTTGATGGTCGGAGAGAAGCTTCTCGAATGCTGGTACAGCCTTGCATTTACTGTGCGCTGACCAGTACCCGGTCCGCTAAGTGCTTTGGACTTCACGGCAGCCCCGCAAGAGCTTGGGACTAGAGCATCTGTGCTTCAGAGGTGAGGACGCGGAGCCTTTGGGTGGTTAGGAGGTGGCGGACCTGAGACTCGAACGCAGGTCTGCTTAGTTTCAAGGCCTGCGGTCGGAGTTCAGCTCATACTACACTGCCGCGTGCCTCGCACACTCATCTGCTGATGGCCTCTTGTCCTCCGTGGTCCTCGTGGCCACAGTCAGGCCAGCGCTGGATAGATGCTGTCCAGCTGTCTCCGTGCAGGCTCCCGACTCAGCGGGTTTACTGCTTCTTGCTGTGTGACTCGCAGTAAGTCACTTGACCTCTCTGAGCCTTGTTTTCCTTCCCTGTAAAACGAGGAAAATAATACTGCCTGCCTTCCAGGGCTAGGTAAATGCAATGCTGTGTTCCTGGCATGTGGTGGGCACTGAAAAAATAAATAATCACGGCGCAGTGATGACTGGCAAGGTGAGCGGTATGGTGAGGACCAACAGGCATGGACATACTCCACTTTTCAGAAGTAGTCTTCAGAATGAAGACAGATCAGAATTTTCCTTGAACTAATTTTGGAAGTATGTCTCATGTTTGCTCTTTTTCCCCTGGGTGGAGGGCCCACATGGTCCAGAGTCATCCTCGGGTAGCCGGCCAGTGGGGCCCGAGGGTTGCTTCTGAGTATGGCTGCAGCCTAGCTATGCCTCCTGGTGCCTGCTGGGCGTTGGCTCTGAATACCTTGGGAGGTGCTCACTCTCCCCTCCTCTCCAGTTTCTCTGCTGGGGTCCCGTGCCCGTTACTGCTTGTCCTCCCCGTCCCAGCACGGCTCAGGGGCCTGGCCTCCGTTGGCACCCAGGCCAACGATGGCTGCAGAGGAGCGGCCCTGAAGTCAGGGAGCTGGGTCGATGGGTCTCAAGGCATTTGCCACTTGTTACCTCCTCTGGTGTGATGTAATGTCCTGGGGGAGGGGATCAAGAGGGTCTGAGTTGGGAAACTCTGGACCCTTCCTTTTAGGACAGCTGCTTCCTGGGGGGAGCAGAGTTGCAGGGACCTGCTTGGATGCTTCTCCAACTTGGGATGACCCCACCTTGGGACCCTGGACCCTCCTCCCCCAGGCCTTGGTCCATTCTCTTGGAGTCCTCCAGACCCCTGGACCTGCTCCCGTGTGCAGGGGGACAATTTTCAGACTCCCGCAGGGGATTGGGTTTCTTCCCTGCTTTCTTTGACTTCCTTGTCTCTGCCCATCCTAACTCTCAGAGGAGCCCTGAGTGGGGGCTGCTTAGCGCAGACTGGGAACGGGTGGCGAGGAGGAGAGGCAGCTTCTTCATCCACTCCTGACAGTGGGGCTAAACCCCCAGGTCCAGAGGAGCGGAGGAGACAGGAGAGCAGAATGCCAGCTTTCCTCTGGCCGCCGCCTGAGACCGGCCTCCTGGCACAGACCCTTCGGTGTTTGGTGGCAGAGATGACGGTGTTGGGGAGGACGTAAGCCGGGCTTGGTGCCGCCGGCTTTGCACACTATTTCTCTTTGTACATCTTCAATTCCAAGAGGCTATTGTGCTTCCTGTTGTAGAGATGGGAACACCGAGGCAGGGGCGTTTAGCAAGGAAGCAGCGGAGCTAGAGTTCGAAGCCCAGGCAGTGTGAGCCCAGACCAGGCTCCTCTGCCTGGGGCCACTCTGCGTGCTCCTGGGCACTGGGGGCTGCCTCGTGCCCAGCAGGGCAGCTTCAGGGCTGCCATCCCCGGTGCCCTGCCCTCCCCACGTGTGGCCAGGCCACCCACCGTCTCTACCCCCTCGATGCTCTGCCCTTTCCTTGCCTCCCAGGAAAACGAATTGGGAGGCCAGTGATGAAGGGGATGTTGCTGCAGGAACTTCCTTAAATCTGCTCCAAATCTAGAGAAATTGTTCCCAAATTTTGGTCCTTAATCTTAACCACAGACTGGAGACGCATATATGAGAATCAGAGCGCTACTAATGAAAAGGAGCCCCAGGGTGAGAGCCACGTGTGTGTTTGGGGCAGTGTGAGACACACTCCACTGTAGTGCCTCCTCCTTCCCCTTTGAAGTGGGGTTACAGCAGTGACCATTTCACAGATGGGGACCCTGAGGCCCCGAGGAGGTTACTTTACTGCTATCGTTACAGTGGATGGAATGAAACTCCACCATGCTCTCCAGCGAATGGAGCTAATTTGGTGGTTCTGGAGCTCTCTTAGCTCTCAGAGTGGCCTGGACCACAGACAAGGGGTCGCTAGCCCAGAGCTCCCCTCCCCGCTGTGTTGTCGGCCAGAAGGGCCAGCTCTGGGGACCTTGGTTTCTGGGGCAGTGAGAAGGGCTGGTTTCGTGGCCCTGGCAAGTCTCTGCCCTGGCCTGTACCCACCCCAGCCTGAGGGGGTCTGCCCGGGGGCACCACCAGGCCCCAAGCACAGTGACAGACAGCACAGATGCAATGCTGGGACCTCGGCAGGGCGAGGAATGTGGAGAGTGTTTCGGGGCTGCTGAGCTGGCATGCACATCAAAGGCGGTGTGGACGAGGGCCTCAAGTAGGGCTTAGGGGCCAAGGGGTGCAGCCCCCTCAGCGTGGGGGTTCTCCCTGCTCCAGGGACCTTGCTGCTGGTCCAGGGGCCCCTTACTTAAATCTGTGCTTCAGACTCCGTTGCTGTCTATCCTTTGGGCTGGTGGGTGGCAGGCCTACCACATTTGTGGCTGAGGCGGGGCAGGGCATATGTCTGATCCTGCATCTTCCTGTCCTCCTGGCCCCTGCTGCTTCATGGCGGGGCGGGGGCAAGGCCGGGAGACCCTTCCCTTCGGCAGACAGTTCCTTGACGGGTCTGGCCTGCTTTGCTTCCCCCCTCTCCTTACACGTATCGGAACCACCCATCTCGGCTTGAGAGATCGTACTTCTATTGCTGCTGTAAGTCTCAGCCATGAGTCCCTAACGCCTGAAGGGGGCCAGTCCTGGGCAGGCGGCATCCCTGTCTTTTCCTCTAGACACATGGGCTGGGATTGGGGGTCATTCTAGACCACTGGGGTGACATTGCTCTAACAGGATACTCTGTCCCCAGTAACGGAAGCCTTTGCTTGCTCCTCTACCCTGGGGCACACACCTCAGCGGGGGGCACAGGAGAGGAAGCACTTGGGCTGCCCTGGGTTTCCCTGAGGCTCACTGTCCACTGTCTTTAGGACTTGACTGTAGGGTTTTCCAGATGTAGTTTGGGAGGGCCAAACCCACCGAAGGCCTGGAGTTGGAGGGTGGGGTGATCAGCTCACAGAAGGAGCCACACCCATCAGGTTGTGTCCCCACAGAGGCCGAGGGAGCCCACTTAGGCTCTGCCTCCTCCATCACAGCTGGTGGCTTATTCTGCTCATGTGACTTGGCCTCGGCTGCAGAGAGGATAGCATTGTGATGTATATGGCCATCTTTTGGGGTCATGGCCACCAAGCAAGAAGGCCCGAACTGGGGAAGAGGACTGTAAGTGCTGGGCCATCCTGGTGTCTTCTGTGCTAGAAAGCCCTCATGGTCGTGAGGTATCGTGGAAGGAGACTTAGAATTTCACGCAGACCATGGCTGTTGAATACCTGTCCATCTCCTCCTCCTCTTGGGGCCACACTCGTTGGCTCCGGCCTCTCTGCTTTTGGGATACAGACTTGGCCTCCGTGGCCTGGGGCAGGTAGTGCTTAATCTCTCCTTTGTGTCATCACAGGCTGGGGTGAGAGTTCATGGGAGAGTAGAGTACCCAGGCTATGTAATTAAGTCACACACTTGGCACAGAAACCTGACTTTCGTGTATGTATCCCATTTGTTGGCTTTTCTAGAACATTGTCCCCAGCCTGGGCCGTGGACTCATTACAGGTGTGGGCTCTGGGGCGGTTCAGGGGCCTGGCTGGCTGTGCTGAGTTGTGCCTGCTCCTGGCCTCCGTGATGGCTCTGCTGTGACTGGGCAGGCCAGAGGTCCAGGGACTGCCCTGTGAAGGGGCCCAGCAGCCCCGCGCCAGGGGCCCCTTGCTGGGGGAGAGGTCTGACTTCTCCCATGTGCTCCCAGTTGGCCTGGCCTATGGGGTGGGCTGTAGCGGCTCATGGAAGAGAGGGGAAGACAGAACAGGGAGCGGAGTTCCTGCCAGGGCTCTCTGGGGGACATGAGGAAGTGCATTCTGGAGATGTGGGCTCTCTGGTGACCATGGTGTGGTTCCCAGAAGTGGCTGAGGAGCTCTTGGCATCTAATGCATCTGGCTGAACTTCTCCGTTTGGGGCTTTGTGTCCCAGTCGTTAGGCTGTGGAAGGGACTCCATTCCTCCCCAGAGGCAGATACTCATCAGCGTATCACAGAGGAAGAGCCCACCCAGTCCTTGTCACGGTGAATTACAGGAGTAGATGTGCCCTGCAGCTGTCCAGACGGACGTGGACGAACAGTCCACACTCGCATCCCCGGGCAGCCCGAGAACCAAGAGTGCACATGGTGCACCGAGAAGAGCTTCCCTCGCTCCCAGATTTGGTTTGGGATGATATGTTTATTGTGACTTGTATCACACTGTACATCCCCTACTGTTGGACCTGCCTTCAATTTTAGAATAGAATTGAGGAATGGCTTGCCTGGTGCTCGAGCCTGTGGAAAAAAAGTGCCCATAAAAATGTGAATGAATTTGTTTTCTCCTGGAGCTTCCTCTCCCTCCCCCCAGCCAGGGTGGTTTCTGTTAGCCCCCACACGCTCCTGGCATGGAGGATAGGAAATGCTACTTGGAGAGGCCAGTGACAGCTTCTCTGTTGGCATTGCCCCTCCAGGAAAGTACTGGAGTAATAATAGCTAACATTACTGAGAGCCAGACTGTGCTAGGATCTCCTGGACCCTCGAGGTTCATGATTTTACTCCTCAGACAATCTCTGGGGCTACAGGCTATTAGGAGACCTATTTATGGGTGAGGGGGCTGAGGCACAGAGAGGGTAAGTGACTCCATCAGATCACACAGTGAGGAGGTGATGGTTTGGGACTGGGCAGTGGGCTGTCAGCTGTCAGACACTCTCTGCGAGAAAGGGCTGACCGGCATCCTCCCCCGTCTTATCCTGGTTATCTGAGCTACACAAGGCGTGGCTTGGGGCCAGACTCTGGCCATGTCTGCTCGGATGGCTTTGGTGGCCCCATTGCTGAAGGCCCAAGTGGATGCCTGCTTGGTCTCTATCACCGACCCTGTGATCCGCCGGACGACCAGGTCCAGCTCTCCCTGTCTCCCTCTGGCTCCCTGTCTCCTGTAAAATCAGGCACAGTAGGACAGGTCACCTAGTCTGAGAAAGGCTTTACAGTAGAAACTAATGCTGTTTTAAAAATATGAACCCCAAATCCCAGTGGAACGAAGCGCAGCGGGCCCTGCACTGTGTGGCAGGTATGCCCGTGTAGGAGGCAGCAGGCCCCCCGGGCCAGGTGACATGTTAACAGTGTGCGTGTATGTCAGAGAGAAGCCATCACAGGCACGGGGCAGGACCCCCAGGGAGCCCCGGCAGCTCTGGGCCCGCATCCATGAACGCCTCACCGGGACAGGCAGGCTCTGCCCGAGTTCTGTGGTCTGGGTTGGGACCCTGGGGTCCTAGAGCCCAGCCGAGGGTCTTATTCAGTCCATCTGCTCCACTGGACCCAGTCCAGAGCTGCCCTGGGCCTCCGTAAACACTTGTTTCTAGATGTTTATTTTGGGGTTTAGTGAAAAACAAACCAGATAGTTCCTGCACCTGTACAGTGTTCAAATTCTCAGTGCCCTGGGTGGGCAGGTCCCCTTAATCCTCACCGTGGTCCACTGAGAATATTCCCGCCCACGCCACCCCTCACTGGCCCGGACTGCTCCCCTGGTCGCTGATTTGCCCATGCTGTTCCCTCTGCCTGGACTGCCCTCCCTTCCCCCTAGTGCTTGCGCCTGGCCTGGCTAACACCTGCTTGGTCTTCGGGGCTCACCTGAGATGTCTCTTCTTCTAGGGGCATTCTCTGATCCCCACCGCATTGGACAGGGACCCTCCCCTGGGCTTCCCAGGAATCGAGGATCACTGTGCAAAGCAAGCAACGGGGCAGTTCCATCTCCCTTGGTGACAAGGGCTGTCTCTTCTTCCCTGCTGGATCCCCAGCATGTCAGAGGATCATACTAACGAGTGGCTGTGACAATAGTACTGATACCAAGCACTTAGGGAACGCAGTTCCGTGCCAGGCACTGTTGTCGGATTTGACAGGTGTTTACGGATCGACTTCTCACGTCAGCCCTGGGAGGAGGTCCTCTTCTCTCTACTCGGCGCATAAGCACAAGGGCACAGCTGTCTACGTGACCCACGGTGATAGAACCAGTGAGGACAGGAGCTGGGATCCCAACCCAGGCAGTCCGCTGTGGGGGCTACTCTTCTTCTTCTCTCTCTTTTTTTTAAAGATTTTATTTATTTATTTAAGAGAGAAAGAGAGAGAGAGAGAGATATCATGAGCAGGGGGGAGAGGAAGAAGCAGGCTCCCAACTGAGCAGGGAGCCCGATGTGGGGCTCGATCCCAGGACCCCGGGATTATGACCTGAGCCCCAGGGAGATGGTTAACCCACTGAGCCACCCCGGCGTCCCGTGTGGGGACTACTGTTAAGCACGCTACCGGGCTGCCTCCCGGGGGTAGCATCTGGACGTGTTCGATCCATATCTAGTCACTCCACAAAATCGTTTTGTCCTCGTCTCCAGATAAAGGCTGAGACTGCAGGGTGGCGGGGCATGGCTAAGGTTAGGTGCTGGCGGGGAGCAGCGGGGCGACTCTAGTCCACACTACGCCACGAGTCCCTTGAGGGCAGGGACGTGGACCACTTTGTCCTTCGGTGTGTCACCAGCTTCCGGCTTGGAGCCTGGGGCTTAGAAGGTGTTCATCTCTGTCAGTGACATGCTGTGAGTCTTCTATCACCGATGAGTTACACCCCCAATCCCAGTCCTGGGATGTGGGCCTCCCAAGCCAGAGCTGTGGCGAGTCGGTATTTGGGTTGATGGCTGTCAGTGGGTTGTGGCATGGCAGGCAGGGTGTGGGGGCAGCGGTGTGGGGGTACAAGGTCAAGGGAGGACCCATGCTCCTGCTTCTGGCCTTGTGGGGGGCTTTCCTTCTGCCCGGCCGAGTTCACTCTTGTCTGGGAGCAGTGCTCTCTGGGCGCGCCCACCCGCAGGAATCTGGGATGGAGACTCGCAGAGAGTCCCCCCCGCGGGAAAGGAGGTGCCTGTCTCGGAAGGTGAGGTTTTGTTTCCCATGAGCTCCTCGTGGGCCTGGAGGCCCCTCCTGCCTTGGTGAGCAAACACGGGCACCGCAGGGAGAAGCAGTGGCGTTGCCTTTTGTTGGGCGCACCTGGCTCAAACATCTCCCGAGTTGGGAGTGACTCCGTCAGTCCCTCCTCCCTGCATAGCAGCACGGAGTCAGTTCAGACACTCTCACTGGGGCTCTGACAGCTGTGTCAGCTTCTGGCCTCACTCAGAGGCAAAAGGCACGTCGAAGATGAGGTTTAAACCTGTTGCCAGCCGCCTTCCTGCCTGTCCGAGTCTCGCTGCCCTGGTCCCAGCTCCAAGTCTGTTCTGCCTGCCTTAGCGCCAGGGTCCCAGGCCTAGTTCTCCAGATGTGTCTTGATAGCCCCTAGACACAGAATAACCTCCTGGGTCCTGCACCCTTTTCTCAGAGAAGTCCAGAGCCCTCTTTAAATAGGTGTGGAGAAATTAGTGTCACTGGATTAAGTTATGATACCAAATGCCCTGTGGGGGACACTGACCACAGCTAGCTTGCATTTCCTCATCGTTTGTGTTGAGGTCAGCAGCAAGCCAGAGAAAGGGCAGATCAAAGGTTGTTCTTGCCGGCCCTTGAGCCTAGAATTGAGAAATCCATAATTAGGCCGTTCAGTAAAATTATTTTCGATTATTCTCTTTTGTACTAATAAGTCACGTCACCTGCTGAAAACTCAAGCTTTGCTCACCTTAGGCTGGTTACTACAATAATAATTAGAGGTATCTCGTCCTCTTTGTAAACTAGCAGCACAATGGCTGTTAAATAAAAAAGGGAGCTATAATTTATTTTAAGATTCAGGGATTTTGTATGTGCAAGTAGGCAGCAATTATGGAACAAATACTATAATTATAATCACTTTGGAGAAGCGCACGAGGTGGTAAATGGCTGAGATGTGTTTTCTGGTTAGAAAATACATTATCTCAGTTCTGAGCAAACGCTGCTAGCCCTCCTGTCCCTGGATTCTTGGGAGCTGAATCAGAGAATGAATAAAAGCTTGGAAAAGCCCCATCTCCACCTGATTTACCCCGGGAGAGAGGGGGCTGACCCTTTTGCAGATGAGCAGGGATGTTCCTTCACATGTCAGGCAGATGAGGGGCTCAGGCTGAAGGACATTCCTCCCGTGCCCCCCGGGAGAGGCGGGCCTGAAGCCTGTCCCTGTTCCCCGCTGAACTGGCTGAATTCTGTCCTTAGTGTCCAGAACCATCCTGAGTTGGAGCCCCCATTGGGATCTGCCTGATCAGATCTCCTGCTGGTGATACAGGCCCAGGAGAGCATGGCATTTCTTTCTTGTCTCCCCTTTTGGAACATACTCTGGAACCCACAATTAGATCCCACGAAATAACTTCTCTTTATCCGGTGATGTGTTTTTCTAAGAGACGGTTTTAACTCTTGGGTACAGCTTTCTTGAGGGCATCACTGAAACATCTCAGGACTTGCTAGGTGTTTTGAGACCTCTCTGGATTCTTGGTAGGTGGTCTGATGCTCAAAAGTTTCCCACAGCGGCATGGTAAGGAGTTAGAAATGTGGAACAGAGGCTGACATCTGACCTCTTTGGAGTAACTCAGAAACAGGAGATATGGACCCCATGCTGTAATTCATGGGTCTCTTTTCTCAGCCTAGAACCAACTTCAGGATCATGTGGCCCTTTTCATAGATACATTGATTGGAGACACAGTTTACCCATTTGAGAAAAATCAGACTTTTTTTTTAAAATGATTTTTTATCATATTATGTTAGTCACCATACAGTACACCCCCGGTTTCCGATGTAAAGTTCGATGATTCATTAGTTGCGTATAACACCCAGTGCACCATGCAATACGTGCCCTCCTTACCACCCATCACCGGTCTATCCCATTCCCCCTCCCCCCTCCCCTCTGAGGCCCTCAGTTTGTTTCTCATAGTCCATAGTCTCTCATGTTTCATTCCCCCTTCTGATTACCCCCCCTTTCTTTATCCCTTTCTTCCCCTACTGATCATCCTAGTTCTCATGTTCCATAGATGAGAGAAATCATATGATAATTGTCTTTCTCTGCTTGACTTATTTCACTTAGCATTATCTCCTCCAGTGCCGTCCATGTTGCAGCAAATGCTGAGAACTCGTTCTTTCTGATAGCTGAGTAATATTCCATTGTATATATGGACCACAACTTCTTAATCCAGTCATCTGTTGAAGGGCATCTCGGCTCCTTCCACGAAAAATCAGGCTCTTGACAAAAGGGTGAAGTTAAAAGGATTTTGCCACCTTGATGAGGAAACAGATCAGCAAAAGCCAAATCCCTTACTAAAAGACATCATTGGGGCGCCTGGGTGCCTCAGTCAGTGGAGTGTCTGACTCTTGGTTTCAGCTCAGGTCATGATCTCAGGTTGTGGGATAGGGCCTCGCCTTGGGCTCCAAGCTCAGTGAGAGTCTGCTTGAGACCCTCTGCTTCTGCCCCTCCCCCTGCTCACATGCATGCATGCTCTCTCTCTCTCTCAAATAAATGAATAAAATATAAAAAAAAAATGTGAGTTCCATGAGGTGAAGGATACGCCTGTTCTGTCTGCTTTGTTCCTTGATGCTTCTCTAACCACTGATCAGTGTTTAGATCATATGGAAGCTTACTAAGAATGAATCTCTTCAAGAATAACTGGGCTTGCTTTAGTCTTTCTTGTCCAAAGGAGACATGCAACGTGGATGGACATTTGTGGTTGCGGTCCAAGGTCTCCTGAAAAATACTTCCTTTTTGGGGACAGAGAAAAGACCAATGGATCTGTGCTCCCAAGGAAAGCGACCCAGCCTTGTTGCTCAGGAACTCACGGAAGCAACAAATGTTGATTTTTAAGGGTGTTGATTTAGTGAGAACTGTGTTGCAAATTTTTGTTAACACTTTCCAGTCTGTTTGGGTAGCGTTACCATTAGCCAGATTTTGTACATTAGTCGTGTGTGCCTGAATATGTCTGTATTTATTTATGCACGTAAATAGCAAAGATCAATATACACTGAGAATTTAAGGCGTAAAGTTTGTAAGTATCCTGGCGGGATGTATTATACTGTTTGCTCATCTGAGCCAATGTCAAATATGTAACTAAGTAAATGTACCTCATTTTCAGGGACACAGATGGGGCTTGCCTGGTGTTCATTGCTGTGTAAAATCAAGGCATTGAATCATCTTCCCGAAACCAGGCTATGGTGGGTGTGTGCGGCAGAATCTGTCTTGTCCCCTGAGACTGGCGCTCTGAGACTGCAAATGGGTATGTGCGCATTTTGCTTTTTTAAGTGGACTTCTAGAAAAGAGTTCCTGTTTGAGGGTTAAGTAACTGGCTTGGAAGGCAGCTTGTAGCTAGTTGGTGGCTGCGGACCCTTGATAACTAGAGTCCCACTGTGTCTTGTGGGAACATGGGAACAGAGCAAAGGACCCCTTTGAGGTTTTGCTTTGGGCTGGCGGGGGCACAAGGGTGTCTCAAGCCCATTGGCTCTCTTCTCTCCAGGTCAGAGTGCTGGCAGGGCAGTGGTTTCCAAAGGCCCAAGCTTTGGTTGGGCTAATCGGTCCAAATAAACATATAACACATACTCTCAGGCCCCGGGGCCCCTCTCCTCTCCCTCTGAATGCTCCGGGTTGCATCATCATTAGTACGGCTATTGTGGGCCTGATACATGGGGAAGAGGTGGCCACAGGCCGGAAGGCCCTGTGGTGACAGACGCTGCCTGCAGCCGCCACAGCTCGGGTGCTGTATACACAGCATGGGTTCGGGCCCAGGTGAGTCATCGCCAGCCTGGGAAATGCACGGGCGATGATGGATGGCCATGGTGCTCGGATGCGCCCCTGACACTATTTGCACAAACAGGGAACTCAAAAGAATGGGGTTTTCATGAGCTTATATAAGTTAGTTGGCAGTGCACGGCGCCCCAGCTGTGCGGCATGACGGGACAGAGCTTTGCGTTCCTATTCAGAAACAGGTGACTTTAAGAACCAGTTTGCCTATGTCAGGACTTGAAATGGTTTACTCTGCCCTTCTGTTGTCGTTAACCCTCCCCCCCTTTTCTCTTTGCCTTTCTCTTTGTAAAAACTTTCTTTGCAAAGGGATTCTTACAACTGGGACAGTAGGGCTACTGTTGCTCCCAGCAGCCGCCCAAGGGGTTTGCTTTTCTTTGGGACTCTGACTTCCTTGAAAGATGCATCAGGGAGGGGACAGCAGGTGTGTGAGGCTGAGTGCTCTACGAGGTGGCGGGCAGGGGATGAGAGAAGGGGTGGGGGTGGGGGTGGCCTGGAAACCCACCTCAGCCCATTCCTGGGGGCGTCTCCAGATTTTTGTCTTGGCTCTGTGAGAGTTAGGCATGGAGTCGATGAGGAATAACCTTACGCTCACACGTACTCCACCAGCGCCTGGCACACCGTAGGCTTCTCCTTTGCTCTTTCTGTCAGCTCTACTGCCAGGAGGACAGGAGTTACCGTCATCTGTAAAGATAATAGTGTCGGGGCACCTGGGTGGCCCAGCGGGTTGAGCCTCTGACTCTTGATTTTGGCTCAGGTCATGATCTCGGGGTCGTGAGATCCAGCCCTGAAGGGGGGAGTCTGCTTCTGTCCTTCTCCCTCTCCCTTTGCTCCTCCCCCCCACCCCCTGCTCACGTTGCTCTCTCTCTCAACCAAATAAATAAATCTTAAAAAAAAAAAAAAAAAGATAGGGATGCCTGGGTGGCTCAGTCGGTTAAGCATCTGCCTTCAGTTCAGGTCATGATCCCAGAGTCCTGGGATCGAGCCCCGCATCGGGCTCCCTGCTCAGCGGGGAGTCTGCTTCTCCCTTCCCTCTCCCCCACCCCGTGCTCTCTCTCTCTCAAATAAAGAAATAAAATCTTAAAAAAAGAAGATAATAGCGTCAGAGAGGGGATGTGGCCTCTGCAAGATCCCTCCGCGTGCCAGAACAGGGCTAGTCTGCAACCCTGATACGATGCCATGCTCTGCTGCCATGTTCCCAGCCTGGGGTCAGCCCCCTGGCCTTCTGGCCTCCTGCAGGCTTGAGGGGGCAGGAGGATAGAGACTCTTGAGATGGGGAGTTTGCATTTTGAGACCACATCCAAATGTGGGCACCACCCATTGTCAAAACTGGGACACCATTCGTTCCCTCGGTGCTGGGGAACATGCTGATGATGTTAGGTCTCATTCATCCCATGATGGTGTCTTTCCATCACCACCAAGATTATGGACGCCATTAGCTTTATACAGAGGCAAGCATCTCATGCAAGCCTTTGCTCTTGCTTGAGCATTTCTTTATGAAAGTTTTTTTCCTTATTAAAAAGCAGTACATGATTATCATAGAAAGATAATACGAAGGAAAAGAGTTTAATAATATCACAGTCTTGATACAAAACCCAAAACAGGATCGTGCTGACCATACAACATTTTCATGACCGAGATTGTCCTCTTCCTGTATTGCGCATACGTGGGGTCTCGGCGGGCATTCCTGACCATCTTCCAGGGCTGCAGCTCCTGCTCGCATTGGGTGGAGCCGTGCTTTGTGGACAGATATATAGGCTGCTTCCCCCTTTCTCCTTCCTCCATGTGGGTGAACATCCTCATCCCTGGATCTCTGCTTACATTTATTATTCAACAAATAGTGGTGGAGAACAAGGCACATTTTTCTTGGGATAAATTCTTAGAAGTGGATCTTCTGGCTTGAATCATCTGGGTGCTTTTAAAGTTACCACATTCATGGTGAACGTTTTAAAGAGTGTGGGAGGGAATCTAGTAAAAACTTGAAGACCATCAACCTCTGCTCTTTAAAATAACCTCTGTTAATATTCTTAGGGATCCTTCCAGAAGTTATGTGTGCGTATGTGTGTGCAAGTCTTTAATTGATTTGTGACTTTCTTTTTTTAAGATTTTATTTATTTATTTGAGAGAGAGAGACACAGTGAGAGCGAGCATGCGTGGAGGAGAGGGACAGGGGGAGAGGGAGAAGCAGACTCCCCGCTGAGCAGAGAGCCCGATGCGGGGCTCTACCCCAGGACCCTGAGATCATGACCTGAGCTGAAGGCAGACGCTTAACCGACTGAGCCACCCAGGCCCCCCTGATTTGGAACTTTCGTAATAGCGTGAACAGTGATTGTTCTATTAATACTGTATTCTATTGTAGTGGCAACTTCCCACGTTGGCACGACCACTTCGTGGGGGAGCTGTATCACGTCTTAAAAAATGGCAGAGCGCGCCACCGTGAACATCCTTATGTCTTGGTTTTGTTGTGCAGGTGTCGCTGTAGGAAATGCTGGGAGTGGAGTCACTGAATGGCAGAGTTCTGCCCATTGAAAGTGTTTCCAGCTATTGCTAAGTCAGTGTGGGTGTTTGGTCACACGTATTGCTGATTAGTTTACAGAAAGGCTCTGTTTACACTCTTAACAGCAGAGGTTGAGAATGTCTTCTTCCTGATCTCTTTTACTTGCTCTGTGGATTATCAATTTTAAAAATGTCTATTTATTTGGTAAAAAAAGAAGAGATTCAGTATTTGTCCATGAATTTGCATTCCCCTGTTATTAGCATGAGGTCCTCCCCCTAGCTGGGACAGTGCTTTGAAGCTCACAGCTACTGGTTTTTTGTTTTGTTTTGTTTTGTTTTGTTTTTAGAGGCTGAATTCATTTCCTAACCTGGGTAACCTTGGGCAAGTCAGATCGAACCCTAGTTTCCTTATCTGCAAAGTGAGGGTAATAATATCTATTTCTCAGGGTTGTGGAGCCTTTCTGACCAGCCTTGTCTCTCTTGGGGGATTGCCCTTCGCGCTTGAAGAAGAATTCCCACTTCCTCATGTGTGCCCGTGGAAGGCTGTTGCGGTAAGGGCCCTCTGCCTGTCTAGTCAGGGACCTTCTGGTGTTGTATTTTTACGCAACACTGCCATCCTTTCACGTTGTCACTTCCTCCACTCACTCCTCACCTCTCCTCTGCTCTGGTGCCTGAGGCCACAGGGTAGCTTCAGCTCTGGCTGATTTTGAAGGAGGGTGGGCTTGTGAGCTGTCCTGCTAGAAGGCAAGTCTTAGGACCCCTCTCTGAACCCTGGATAGGGATGAGGGGAGCACCTCCCAGCAGCAGACACCGTGCTGGCTACTTCGCATGACGCATTCCAGTGAATTCGCCAGTGGGCATCATCATTCCGGCTTGCAGAGGTTTAGAGCGGTTGAGTGCCTTTCCCGAGTCAGACAGTGTCCACGGCAGAGCCCAGGGCTGGCTGACTCGCTCCTGGGCCTGTGCTCCTGTAGCTGTCGCCCTGTGCTGAAGACAGGCGGATCCCTCTCCCATACCTGTAAGGAGTTTGGAACCGTACTACTGCAGAAGCTCTGTTAGTCAAGATTGGAAGGGTGCTTGGGGCTTCTTGACGCTGCGAGGGACAGCTTCCAGGCACCAGAGGACATCCACACTTCATGCAGCAGTGACTGGCACACTGGCCTCAATAGATTCGGGCCAGCTGGGTCCCTCTCCTGGTCCCAGCCAAGTGTCCCAAAGAGTCTCTAGTGTGTGGTCCCATGATGCCCAGGAGTTAGAGAGTCCTGCTCCCATGGGGCCGACTGCAGGGCTAGTGCTGTTCGTCGTTGAGTGTGGTGAAGGCTCCCAGCTCAGGAAGTGGGGGAAGGCTCCACCTGCAGGCTCCCAACTTTCTGGAGTAGTCCCTGTGTAGCCTGGGTTGATTGACTCCCACATCCTTCTGTATCCTCTGGGTGACATTTTATTTCTAAAATGAAAACAAGTTTTAATCAACTATTTTGTATTTATTTTTTCTTAGTTCTTCCTTAAACCTTTTTGCCCAAAGATTTATTTTTATTTATTTTGGAGAGAGCCCCGAGGCGGGGTCAGTCTCGTGACTCTGAGATCATGACCCGAGCTGAAACCAAGAGTCAGACACTTAACCAACTGTGCCACCCAGGAGCCCCTTATTTTGTCTTATTTCTAACTCCTTGTTTATTTTCTGCTGATTCTTATGACAAAAAGTCCCAGTACTACAGTACATACCATATTTAGGTGCTCAATAAATATTTGAATAACGAATGGAATATAGAAAGTGTTAATTCCCTTGGTCTAGCTCCCAGAAATACCCATTGTTAATAGCTGTTGCTACTTCCACAAATGGGCCCATATGATACATCTTGTACTGCGTTCATTTAATAACGTGTCTTGGGCATCTTTCCACATCATCAGGCACAAAGCTCTACCTCCTTTTAGACATCTGCTTTGTGTTCCATTGTATGGATAGTCTGCAATTTATTTAAGTCCTTTATTGATGAACATTTGGGATGTTTCCAGTTTTTCATTTTTTCAGATACTGTTTGCAAATAGTGTTATTTCGAAAGGCTTTTCTTCGAGATGAATAGAAAAATTCTGGAGCATGTAACTCTATACTGGAATTTATTGATCATCTGCTTTTCAGAAGCCTTTACCAACATAGCCACTCAGAATTCAGTCCTTTCCCCTGGGTCCCCCTGCTCATGACCTGCTTCTTCTTTTTTTTTTAAATTTTTATTTTTTAAGATTTTATTTATTTGACAGAGAGAGAGAGCACAAGTAGGGGGAGCAGCAGGCTGAGGCAGAGGGAAAAGCAGGCTCCCCACTGAGCAGGGAGCCCGATGTGGGACTCGATCCCAGGACCCTGAGGTCACGACCCAAGCTGAAGGCAGATGCCCAACTGACTGAGCCACCCAGGTGTCCCATAACTTGCTTCTTTGTCCTGCACTTGTTCCTCAGCCTGGCATGGATGGTTGTCTTGCCTGCTGGTTTTTGAGCTCTTGACAATGGCAAGCGCGCTGCTTTCTCGGGCTTTTCTTTCCCCCTTTAGGGGAGGGGCAATTTTTCTTTTTAAATTTAGTTTCCACTTGTTACCAAAGTTATACAGTAACACAAAGAATTAAATACCTACATAACACTTATTATGAAAAGGAAGCCCCCCTTCCGCCTCTACACTCATTTGGCCTCAGTTGCACATCCCAGAATCAGCCACTTTCAACCCTTTTAAGTGATCTTTTTCAGTATCTATTTCCATAATTCTACAAAATGTATTTGTATTGCTACTTTTTAATGTTTTCTCTCTAAGCACCACTATCTACTGACGTCTCACTGTGGAAAGTGAGCCTCCAGCTTCCTTTTGTACTTCTTGTCCACTGGTTACCCAGGCACACACACCCGTGCACACACTCTCATACCGCGGGCCCATGTGCCCTGGGGGGGGGGTTACTCCGCATGTTTGGGTAGATCAGTATTCAGTGTTTACATTATCTGATCTATGTCCTATGAAATTGTGAGTATTTTCCTTTGGCCACAGAACCTTATGTTTTCACCACAATTAGTCATTGTTGTTATTAATTTTCTGTGCATCTATCATGATTTTATTGTTTCCATATTATCCCCTGGTTGTGCATATCTCCTCTCAGTATGTTTGGTGTGTGCGTATTTTACCAGGTTTATCTTCCTGAGAAAGCCTCTCCTGGAACCTTCTGACTTGCCCTGGTCTGAACTGGTTGCCCTCTGTGCTGGGTGTGTATCTGTATTCTTGAGCTTTTCCTTCACCGTTATCCTGGGAATTGGCTTCCCTTCTCTTCTGAGTAGGATTTCCTCTTCCCCGTGTCCCACGCCTTTGTACTTCTTGGTTTAGCCCTCTTTTGCTCTCCTGTGCACGCTCTCCACAGCTTCCCGAGAAAGCGTGCCCTGGAGGTGAAGCTTTTAGACCTGGTAGGTGTTACAAACTCTTAATTTTCCTATCACACTTAACGTGATAGTTTGGCTGGGTATGGAATTCTAATTTGGAAGTATTTTCCTTAAGAGTTTTGAAGAGTTTGTCCATTGTCTTTTAGCTTTCGAAGTTGCCATTGAAAATTTGGATGCCATTTTGGTTCTCCAAGTTTTATATGAATCCTGTTGTTATTTTTTTCTCTAGAGGCTTCTAGGAATTTCTTTTTATTCCCAGTGATCTGAAATTGATATTCGGTGTGATTTTTGGTACGATTTTATTTCCTTTTGTTTGCTAAGCACTGGGTGGGCTATGAAGTCTAGAAAATCATGTCCTTTAGTTTTAGGAAGTATATTGAAGGAATTATTATTTTATGATATCTTCCTATCCTTTCTATTTTCTGTCTTTTAAAAAAACTCTTGGGGTGCCTGGGTGGCTCAGTCGGTTAAGCAGCAACCCTCGGTTCAGGTCATGATCCCAGGGTCCTGGGATCAAGTCCCGCATTGGGCTCCTTGCTCAGCAGGGAACCTACTTCTCCTTTTCCCTCTGCCTACTGCTCCTCCTGCTTGTGCTCTCTCTCTCTGTCAAATAAATGAAATAAATAAAAAATCTGAAAAAACCCTCTTGCATGGTTGACTGCAAAAATAGCCTCTTCCTCATACCCAGATTCTTTGCCTTGTAACCCTGTGGTCCCTTCCTTCTCTGACTCTGGCCTGAGATATGCGGCTCACTCTGGGCCAATGGGATGTTGTCATCATGACACAGATAAAGGTGTGGAAGTCACTTATGTGATGGAGTTTGCTTGCTTTTGCTTGCTGTCAGCAGCTTGAGACGAACATGCCCAGGTTAGCCTACTGTTTCCAGGAGAAAGATGCGAGACACGTGAAGCAGAGCCAGCCCTCCCCAGCCCAGATCAGCAACCATCCCAGATGCATAAGCAGCACATGCTTATTGTTGTAGGCCACTGGGTTGTTGCGGTTGTTTATTATTTAGCATTGTGGTGCTAGTAACTGATATATTTGATTATTTAGATGTCGCACCTCATAGCATCGCTCTTTAGCTTTCTTTTTACTGTTCTTTCTGGGAGGTTCTCTCAACAATATGTTTCATCCCTTCTACTGAATTTTTCATTGCTACCGTCATATTTTTAATTTTCAAGAACGCTTAGATGCTTTGCATGTCGTTGCTCTGGAGCACCCAATTGGAGTTTCATGGAAGCATATTTTGACTATGTTAACTGTTATTCTTTAAAGTTTTACTCTCCTTGCTCTCTTTCCTTTTTTATTGTTTATTTTGGTCTCTATCTTTCTTGTTAGGCAGTTTCTTCTAATATCTGATAATGCTTGCCTATTTATTCATATTCACCAAAAAGTGGGTTGGAAGCTGTGTGTGTGTGTGTGTGTGTGTGTGTGTGTGTGTGTGTGTGTGTGTTGTGCACTGAATAGCAGTCCTTTGGGGGAACTTCTGACTCTTTTCTCTAGGGCTGGCTAAGTGTCCCAGAGAAGTTTCTTCCATTCTGCAGCTTTGAGGACATTCATCGGGCTGCCAGCATTCTGAGAATCTGATGGGGGAAGCAAGCAAGGGGGTCTTAATGTTCAGAGTGTAAACTTCCACTTAATTCCCCTGTTTTCAGTATGGTATCCCTGCTCTCAACGGTGCTTGGTGTTCTCAAACCAGAGTCTTTCTGCTTAACCCTTCGGAGAAAATAATCCTCCAGTCTTCTGCCAGCAAGGTGAGGGGCAGCCACCTGGCTGCAGGGAGCTGGAGAGGGGTCTCTACACCTAAAAGCTGATCACAGCGGCTTTCAGCCGGCCCCCTGCTCCACACCCCACCTCTCCCAGGTCCCTGGTGCCTGTAATTCCTGAGGCTTTGTGTAATTCTTGGGTGAACATCAGGTGGCTTTTTGGCTTTCCTCTCTGCTGACTTAGGATTTAGTTTGCTTGGGTCTGTTAAGTCAGCTACTCTCATCTACCCGCTTCCTAGTCCCCCAATTTTGCTGCTTGTTTCCTCTCCTGTTCTGTTTTGTTTTTTTTTTAAGGTTTTGTTTTAATTTCAGTTAATCAACATACGGTGTTGTATTGGTTTCAGGTGTACAATATAATGATTCAACAATTCATACATCACCCAGTGCTCATCACAAGTGCCCTCCTTCATCCCCCTTCCCTATTTCCCCCATCCCCCCACCCCCCTCTCCGTGGTAACCATCAGTTTGTTCTCTGTAGTTAAGAGTCTGTTTCTTGGTTTGCCTCCCTCTCTCTCTCTTTTTTTTCTTCCTTTGCTCATTTGTTTTGTTTCTTAAATTCCACATATGAGTGAAATCATATGGTATTTGTCTCTCCCCGACGGGCTTATTTTGCTTAGCGTTATACTCTCTAGCTCCATCCATGTCATGGCAAATGGCAAGATTTCATTCTTTTTTTTATGGCTGGGTAATATCCCATTGTATATATATATCACAACTTCTTTATCCATTTATCAATCAGTGGACACTGGGGCTGCTTCCATATCTTGGCTATCGTGGATAATGCTGCTATAAACATTGGGGCGCGTGTATCCTTTTGAATTAGTGTTCTTGTATTCTTCGGGTAAATACCCAGTCATGAGATTGCTCTATCATAGGGTAGTTCTATTTTTAACTTTTTGAGGAACCTCCATACTGTTTCCACAGTGGCTGCACCAGTTTGCATTCCCACCAACAGTGCACGAGGGTTCCTTTTTCTGCACATCCTCGCCAACACCTTTTGTTTCCTGTGTTGTTGATTTTAGCCACTCTGGTATGTGTGAAGCAATAGCTCGTTGTGGTTTTGATTTGCGTTTCCCTGATGGTAAGTGATGTGGAGCATCTTTTCATGTGCCTGTTGGCCATCTGGATGCCTTCTTTGGACAAACGTCTGCTCCTTTCCTGTTCTTCGTATCTGTGCGTATTTAGGCCTGTTTTTTCTTACCTAGTGCTTTATTTTAATGGGATATCTTTATTACTTCTTTGATAAAACATGATTCTCATAAAAAATTAGAACAGTCCAAGGTAACTGAACCTCCCTCAGAATCTACCTCTTCATCCAGAGCTGATCAACAATTTATCTTTCCAGATAGTTTTGCCTGTATGAATTGTAGGCCTCTGTAGGCGGAACTACTCATACTTGCAAACCCCAGCCCCTGCACTTTGTGACTATACAAGAGATCATACTATCCTAGTATATACTATGCCATACTATTCTCTAACCGGTCTGTTCCCTCAACCCTTGCACAAAGATCATGCACATCTTTTAATCATAAATTCGGAGTCACTGCTTTCTTTTTAACATGCCGCCCAGCGTTCTGTTATACTATCATTTATGCATCAAACATTTAGGATGCTTCCAATTTCTTGTTCCTATGGAGGGTGCTGCTCTGAATGTCAGTATACCCACATCTTTGCACTCCTGTCATTTTGTGTCCTCAGATGTTTCCTTGGAGTGGAATTGCCAGATGGGTGTGCACAGCTCCGACATTGGCAAATACTCCCGATGGCCCCCAGGCAGATGTCCAGTTTATACTCCGCTCCTTGGTTGGTGAGAGGGCTTTTTTGCTGGCCTCTCTGCTTACTCCTGTCTCATCATTCTTGGTAATCGTGGCTATAGGTTGGGTGGAAATGGCAGCCCATTGCTGCTTTAATTTGTGTGTCTTTGAGTAGTAAGGTGGAGCCCATCTGTGTGTCCTGGCCATTGTGTGAACTGCTTGCTCTCCGTATGGTTTTTCCTCTTCCGAAAAGAGTTCTCAGACCCCGGTTCGTCCTCAGCTTTGCTCCCTGGGTATTGTGGGCCCTGGGGTCCAGAGCGTGGCAGGCTGTGTGGATGGTAGGAAGAGGCATCGTGCTAGCGAGTGCCGTCTAGACAGCAGTGCGTGCTCTCTTGTTCCTCCCCTTTCCTCCCTTGAGGCTCTTAATTGGGGGTCGGCAGAACTTTCTCACCAGTAAGTATAGGCCTGGAGCTGACAGGCTCTGGGCACAGAGTGAGGCTTCTGGGGTGCTTGGCTCATGGGGCTGCTCTGTTGGTGGCTGAGTCCTGGGTGGTGACTCTGGCACTGGCCTGACTTTTGGCATTCACCAGGGTTTACATTCCACAAAGACGGTTGCCTTTTTTTTTTTTAATCTTAAAAAAAACTGTGAAATACAGCACATACAGAAACGTTCCGTTTAACAAATTATTATAAAGCAAACACCCGTGTAACCTCCTCCCTGGGAGACAGTTGACTTAACAATACTGTGGCAACTGGGCCTGGCACCTTGCCTTGACTGTTGGGCTGTATCGTTCCCCGGCAGCCCACCCTAGGACTCTGGGCCAGGGAGGGGTGAGCCTTGGTCATGGGAGGACCACTTCAGGACGGGCAGCTGTGGGTTAGGGTGCCGTGGTCCGGTGTGGGGGCACGGGGGATTGAGTCTGTGACTTTTGCTTCGCCTCTCGGCCCCTTTCACCGACCTGTGTTCTGACAGACTCAGGGAACGTTCAGACCCCAGGAATTTGGGTGGAAACCCAGGGAGCAGGGCAAGTCCAGGAATCCAGAGTGTGAAGCATTGGACAGGCCTGAAGGCCGGGTCTGACTGGCTTGGGGTTTGGGGATAGCCACAAACACTCACCCTCCATGGCAGAGCTTGGCCCTAGCCTGTCTGGGAGCGTGGCCATGTCACGTGGGTGCAGCCTCCCTCTCATCGAAGAGGGTTTGAGGAGGACCAGCCTTGGTGTGGGAGATTTTCCTCAGGGATTGGGCTGGGATGTGAGCAGCTGACAGAAGGTCAGGACTGTGGCTCGTCGCCCTGGGCTGGGACAGCTGAAGAACATTCCTCATCCTGGTGGCTCACTTCCTTTTGCTGCACCAGCCTTTGGTGCTTCTCCAGATGGGATGTCTTCCCTCAGTGACCAGCCCCCAAGTGGAATGCCCACACCCACTACAGTGCAGCCCTGACACACAGGAGATGGGCCTCAGCCCACTTGCCCGCCTCCACTTTCTTCCCTCTCAGCTGCCCCTTCCCTTGTTCAGCCCACATGGAGCTTGCCGGTGTCTGCCAGGCCCTGGGTGACAGTGAGGGACAGGCAGACTCGGTCCCTGCTCTCGTGGAACTTACGGTCTAGAGTGTCTGGTAGAATTTTCTGTGGTGATGGAATGTTCCACCTGGTACTGGACAAAGCAGGGAGGGACATGGATAGACAAGTAACTGGGAACTATCATGCTTGGCATGAAACAGTGGTGGCCAGGGAGGGTTTTTTGCATAAGCTCGTCCTGAAGGAGGGAGAGGGAGAGGCGGGCAGAGGGGCCTGGCAGAGGGGTGAAAGGGGGGGAGTGGCACATGTAAAGGCCTGCTGAGGGGAGGTGGGGGGAGGTGTGCACGTTCAGGAGGAAGGAAGGCAGCATGGCTGGGGATGAGAGGATAAGGGAGGGGTCTTGGGAACTGGGATGGCAGGGGCCAGAATCATGGACCCTGGGAGCACATGTGACTTTACCTGGAGGGTGTATTTGGGTCTGGGCCTGATGTGGACAGCTTTGCATTTTAAGACGTTCATCCTGGTGCTGTGTGAAAGGAGAAGGGTCTGGAAGGTGAGACAGCTGAAGCGGTGGCAGCAGGGGAATGGAGAGAGCTGGAGAGACAATTGGAAGGATGGATGCTGAGGGAGGGAGAGCAGGGCTCACTAGGGCCCTGGTGCTTCCTGCTTGGGAAGCGGAGTGGCGAGGTCGGGGCTGGGGACAGAGCTGTGGAAGTCCCCTGTGTGAGGTCCACCTGCGTGGGCCTGTTTATCGCTGGCTCTCCCACTGAGCTGTCACTCTTGAGTGGCGCAGGTCCAGCCGAGCCTGGGGAAAGGGTGTCCTGACTGGGCTGTGGCCAGGGCTCTGCCATTTCTACCTGTGGGGTGTGCACGTGCAGCCGTGTGCGGGCGTGTGTGTAGTGGCGCTTCTGCCTACCTCCAGCCTGCAGTTAGGATGAAGGGAGCTGGGGGTAGAGGAGGGAGGAGCAGGAAGGGGCAAAGTGGGACCTGTCCCAGAAAGACGAATTTCGCTGTGGGCTTAGGCTCCCCTCCTGAAGGCTAGCTGATGCTGGAGACTCCGGGCATTGGCTGGAGGGAGAAGAGCTATGCCAGGCGCTAAACTCTGCCTCCTGCCTGCGTATTGTGACAGACTCATTTCTCTTGAGATTTTGATCTGACCTCCAGCCGGTGGATTGCCTAATTATACCAGTGGCCCTTTGGGGGACTAGAACTTTGGAGTACAAGCCGAAATTCAGTACAGGCCAAATCGCGTTTGGGCTGTGTAAGTCTGGGTGGTGTTCTAGGGCTTCATGGGATGTGCGCCAGCTTCGCTGTCCCTGCTCCGCACCCCCACCAGCCCCCACTCCTTGCCAGTCTTTCACAGTCTGGACTTGGCTCCGGCATTTAGTAGGGAACACGTCCATTTGGCGGTCAGAAGTACAAACCTCACCATGCTAAGCCGCATGATGCCCGGATAGCAGGTTCTCTTGAGTCTCTTGGATGGGGCTCTGGGCTAAGATTTCAGTTTCACTTTGTCCTTACCTACTGCAGTGTTGGCTGGGAGAATCCACTGTGCCAGGGAGGACCCAGCCAACCAGGGGGGAGTGGAGAGGGATCAATAATCTTGGTCTGTGGACTCCTCCGGGGCCACCAGTCGTGGCTCCTGACTTGGCCAAGTACGTAGTTGGGCCAGGTAGATGAGCGTGACTGGCTTCTTGGGAGGCCCAGCTCCGGAACCGGGTTTGCTAAGGATGCTTGTGGTTTCCTCTCTGTGCACCCATCAGCCAACTCTCGCACCCTGCCTTCGTACTCTCTCCTAAATGTGTCTACTTCTCTCCACCTGAGTCACTGCCCTGGCCCTAGGTTAAGCCTTCATCCTGTCACCTGTCTCTCACAAACCTTCCTGCCTCGCTGCTCCTTCTGCCCCTCCTGGGCAGTCAAACCTGATCCTGTGACTCTTGTCTTTGACCTCTTTGCAGATTCTGTTTCTTTTACCTAGAATGTTCCCATCCTGTTATACCCTCCTCCCCTCTGCATGACCAATTTCTAGGCATTCAGTATCCGGCATATAGTAGGCATTCATGTATTTTTCAAATGAATATATGTAAATTGGTGTAGGATGAGTCTTTTTAATCTCAACCGATTGTTATTTCAACATTTTTAAAAAATATTTTATTTATTTGAGAGAGAGAGAGAGCATGAGGTGGGGGAGAAGCAGAGAGAGAGAGAGAGAGAGGGAGAGAAATAGACTCCCTGCCGAGCAGGAAGCCTGATGTGGGGCTCCATCCCAGGACCTTAGGGTTATGACCTGAGCTGAAGGCAGATGCTTCACAGACTGAGCCGCCAGGCGCCCCTGACTGTTACTTCATAGAGAAGTCATTCCTTGCTCCCCTTCTTTCTTTACGTTGCACCTACACTCTGTGCTAGAAAGTGTAAGCTTGTGTTCATCTGGCTCAGCAAATATTGTTGCATTGAATTGTGTAGCATTATCTTTCCATACTGAGAAGTCCCTGAAGCTCTATTCAAGCCTTTTTATCAGACACTTTTCCTGACACTCTGTGAGATTCATAGATGAGATCTTGTGTCTTGGTTTCCAGCCTCTGGCTTCATGGAGAAGGTAGCTTTTGTGTGAAACTTGGAGGATGGGAAGGCTTGGTCCTATGAAGACAAGGTAGAGAAGGTCTCTTCAGAAGGAGAAGGGCTCGAGCTGATGGGAGAAGGGTGAGATGTGTTTTTCTTCCACTCAACCCACAGGTCACCATCCCAGGAGCCAGATTAGTGGCTCTGCATTCTCAATAGTCTGACTACGAACTTCTTTCCTGGGGTAAGATCCCTCTGAATCATTTTCCCCTTCTTGTCACATCTAAGACTTTGTTCAGGTTGTTGTCCTTGCCCAGGACACCATTTCTCAGAGGACATGTCTCAGAAGCCCCTGCTTCTCTACCTTCCACTGCAACTGCGATTATTAGCACCTGCACATTTTGCATCTTTCTTAATGTTTCTCCTCAACTGCATGTAGTTTGCTGTTCAAGAGACTTCAAGTGTCATCTATCCATACAATGTCCTTTAGTCATTTCTTTGTGTGTCTACTGTGTGCTTGTCGCCGTCAGAGTCTATGGAGGAATCAGGCACATAAGATATGGCATCTGGGGGCGCCTGGGTGGCACAGCGGTTAAGCGTCTGCTTTCGGCTCAGGGCGTGATCCCGGCGATCTGGGATCGAGCCCCACATCAGGCTCTTCCACTATGAGCCTGCTCCTTCCTCTCCCACTCCCCCTGCTTGTGTTCCCTCTCTCGCTGGATGTCTCTATCCTGTCTCTATCTCTGTCAAATAAATAAAAAATAAAATCTTTAAAAAAAAAAAAAAAAGATATGGCGTCTGCCCCGAGGAGGTTCCTGGTCTACTGAGGAGTGGAGACATGAGAGAAGTGGCTCCTCATGGTGTTATGATACAGGTCAGAAGAGGGAGCAATCAACTGTTGCTTCCAGCTCGGAGCATCAGGCAAGACATCATGGAAGAGGAAGGCTGTGGGTTGAGTCTTGGCATGCGAGGGAGGGATTTGATCCTGCAAAGTTGGGGCAGAGAAGACTTCCGGGTGGGAGAGTCTTGAGCAAATTTAAGAAGACAGGAGACTGGGGACTTCTAAGGGGTTGGGGGATGTTCAGATGAGGCAGGGAGGTGAAACTGGAGATGATATCTGGAAAAGTAGGGAGGGCCTGGGTCTTAGAGGGATGGAAGGACTGCCCTCTGGGGATGGAGAACTCTTGCCAGGATTGAGGAGTGACTTATGGCGACTTTTGATAAGGTAACATAAAAAAAAAAAAAGAAAGAAATGTGGCCAGGTACCATGAGTAAGATATTTTGGGGTGGAGAGAGGTGGTTGTGAGGGGCCAGGCAGAGATTTCATGTTGAGGAGAGTGGGACTGAGGGCCAGCGAGCCCCTGGTGACCACTGTCTCAGTTTCAGTAATGGCGGGGGGAACGGAACTGTGCGAGTTGTACTCAGGGACTTCAGTGAGCCAGCACCGTGCTATGGTCTGTGGGGTCTCCTGAGGAGAAGGGACGATGCCACCCCTCTGCCCACGGTACCCACGTGGGGATTGGGCTTGCATGTTTTATACACTTCAGTTTTATTTGAAATTCTTACAAAAATACAGGTTGCTAATTAAAATGATAACTGTTTTGTTTTCATGCCAAACGAAAGAGAAGACAGGGTGTCTGAAGTAAGCTGGGTGCTGAAGGGCTCGGGGGACAGAGCTCCACTAAGGGGCTCTGAACCGTGGCGGGTCAGAGGCGTGCGGTTGCAGTGCGAGTGCTGGAGTCTTCAGAAACCCGTGGCACCTAGTCAACACCTGGTTGGGAAGGGTAGGTCAGGTTATGATACAAGACAGACTGTCATCACGGATTAAAATCCTTCTGCCGTCCAAAGGTGCCAGTCATTTCTTGGAACATTTGCTAATCTGTTAAAATTTTAAGACAAATGCGAAACAAATCAACTGCTTGAGCCTGGCTTCTTAAGTGTTGGGTGTTCATTCATGTATTCAAGTGACTGATATTTAATTGGTTTGTTGAACTGATCCATTGATACTAACCTCATGGAACATGTACCAGAAGGCAAGGTGAAGAGGGTGGGCTCGCCAGAAGATGGGAGCGAGAACGCGTTCACTTTTAACCCCTGTGACCATTAAGAAGCTATAGTTCCTGGAAATAGGAAAGCAGACCCAAGTGCAGGTTTATTATACTGATTAGTGTCAGAGTAATGTGAAAAAATACAGCCTGGGAAGGAAAAGTCACAGGTTTGCAGCATTTTGTGGGCATCCCACAGGCTGCATGTTTTGGGAGGGGGGATGGGAGGTGGAAACAAAGATAAGAAGTGGGAGGGTCAGGGGAGAAATGAGGCTTGTCCCAGGGCAGTGGGTCACACTGATGCCACTGTAGACTCCTGGGTGCGGGTAAGCATGCAGGTTTGAGGCCCATCTCCAGAGTTTCCTCTAGAAGTCTGGTCTGGAGCCCTGCAACCCAAAGGCTTAACCAGTTGCCCACCTTAGGTGGTTCTGAGGAATAGCAGTGACCTGGAGACATGAGCTCCAGTCTCGTATTTTCCAAAGATGATTACTGGGGGGCATCTGTTTCAAGGGCATATTGGATTTGTCCACTTGTTAGGATAGAACTTCCAGGCCCCACCATTCATTCATTCATTCATTCATTCATTCTTAAAGATTTAATTTATTTATTTGTCCGAGGGAGAGAGGGAGTGCACAAGCAGGGGGGCAGGAGAGGGAGAAGCAGGCTCCCGGCTGAGCAGGGAACCCGATGCGGGACTCCATCCCATGACCCTGGGATCATGACCTGAGCGAAGGGCAGCTGCTTAACCGACTGAGCCACCCAGGTGCCCCCAGGCCCCACCATTTAATCTCATAGCCATCCCCTCTGCCCCTTGTGTCCTAGGTGTCAAATTCTAGAGGCCTGGGCGTCCAAGGTTGGCAGGCCGGTGGGGCTCAGACAGCAGGCTGTGGACATGGTGTGGGCTCTGCAAAGCAGAATGGCTCCTGGAGGAGGAGGTCTTAAAGGATTGGGAAAATCCTGGGAGCCCAGAGGCACTGAGCAGGGAGGAGGGAGACTGTTTTGAGTTTCTGACAGATGGCGGAGGCTCTGCTGCCCTGGCTGTGCTGGGGGACTCTGGACTCTGCTGGAGGTGGGGAGGTCTGTGTGTCCACACACCTGCCAGCCTTCATCCATGCCAGACCTCCACCAAGGGGCACATTGGAAGGTTCTGATACCTGTCAGAGAGCAAGTGCTGGCGCAAGTGTTGCTGGGGTTGAGAAATTGCTTTTCCAGCCATTTCACTTTGCAGGTGAGTAAACCAAGGCTCAGAGAGGAGAGATGACCCTTGAGGAAGATAGAAGAGGATGAACTGAGCAGTCAGACAGACGTGGGCTCTTCTCTACCTCTGCCAGCCCAGCCAGAGGACCTTGAACAGATGATGTGGCCTCTCCGTGCCTCACTCTGCTCATCTGTGAAATGGGGTAATGATACCTACACTTAGGGTGGTTATGAGGCTCCACCAGGACTTTTTGCAGAGCCTGGCATCCAGGAGGCATCACCACTGTTGATGCCGAGGGTTGGGTCGGTGGTGGACCAGAGCCACCAGGCTGCCCCGGCTCCAGTCCAGCCTTCTGGTCCATGCCCTACTGCCACCAGGACCCTCTGACGCTCTGCAGCCTGGCCAGGCCCTTGCTCCAGTAGGGACAGTTGGGATTGGGGTGTGGGACAGTGAGCGGGTTCTGTTTGCTAACTTTGTATATTGCTTAATAAGGAAAACACGGCTTGTCCTGGCACACAGTGGATCCGACCATATTTGGGGAAAAGGAGTAACTTGGATACGGTCAAGAACACAATTCTGAGCTCTTCTTATTTAAAACAAAATCAAAGACAATATGGAGTTGCCTCTTCCTTGTCCAGTTTGGTTATGGAGGAATTTCTGGTTATAAATAGGCAACATCTTGCAATGTGAGCTTTAGAAATAGCTGTGAACTGTTTGGGGAGCAAATCCTTTCTGCACTTGAAAGAACTTGGCATAGAGCTGGAGTCCCAGTGGATGGAGAGAGAAAGCAAATGTTTTGCAGCCATGCAAAGCAGATCGAGGCCTGCTGTGGCCCAGCCATTCCCAGATTGAGCACCACATCTGTGGGCTGGGAAGGGCCGGGTCATGTCCCAAATCTGGGGCCCTCCTGGCCTCTATGCAATGGGGGCACCCCTGACCACACACACCCTCTTTCCTCCAGCTGTCTGCTTCATGGTGTCCACTCACCGTCCTTCCTTAGCCATCACTTACTCATTGATTCGTTGACTTAGCCATTTACTGAGCACCGTCCCAGTGAGGCAGTGATCCCGATGTTCTCCTGCTCCTCACGCCTCCTCACTGGTGGCCTCATCCCCTCTGGCTACTCTTTGCTCGTGACTAGTGCCCTGGGTTCTGTCCTCGGTCCTTTTCTTTTCTCTCTCTGCACATGATCCCATCCACTCTTGGCCTGATTTCCACAGCAGAGTGATTAAGTGGGGCTGCTCTGCCTGGGGCCAGTGCTGGTTCTACCACTTCCCAGCCGTGTGACCTTTGGCAAGTTTCTCCACCTTTCTGCAACATGGTTTCCTCACCTGTAAACTGGGGATGATGATACCTCTCAGGTGGTTATGCGGATGGACTGAGTTAATCTCTACAAAGCTCCGAGAGTGGGGGCAGCACTCAAACAGCAGGTCAGCACTCACAGAGCTTTGGCTGCTGCCCTTTTTAGCCCTTCTCTCACTAGTTGCTGTCTCTGCCCTGACCTCTAGGGAAGGACCTCCAGCTGCCCGCTGGGCATCCTCCGTTCAGTCAGTTCAGGGCAAGCTCCGTGCTGTGTCATCACATGCGTGGCGTTCAGTCAGGGGGTATGGTGTTGAGGAAGGTGCCGTCAGGGTTGTGAAGTGTGCCAGGTAGGTGACCAAGCACTGCGACGTGTGTCCTGCCAGTAGTGGGCGCTCCCCGGGCCACACTCAAGCTGGTGGTCTTTGTCTACACCCCCTTCCCACGTCTGCTGACTCTCCCATGGACAGCCGTCTCTTGGAGGCCAGTGAGGCCAAGGGCAGGAGAAAGTGGCAAGAAAGGTCCAGGTTTCCAGCCTGAGTGGCAGGCGGTGCCACCCAGTCTGGTGCTGAAGTGTTTCTTGATTCTTTGTCTCCTCTCCAGGGCCTTGGCCCCTGCCTGGGTCTGGCTCACCACCGCTCCTCCACCCAGACGGTCTTCCCGTAAAACCTCTTCCACTTCCTCTTCCTCATCCGCTGGCCTCACGTGGCCAGAGTCAGGCCTGGCCCGTGTAGAGCTCCTCAGAGCCTTCCCATTACCTGCAGCTGGGTTTTCTGTGTGATGGGACCCTGCACCCCTGCAGCCTCGTCCTCCCCTGCTTGAGGCTGGCCCAGATGCTGCCCCCGTGAGTGTCGACTTCCTCTCCTGTTTGCTGAGTGCCCAGCCCTGTGGGGTCCTGAAATGCCTGGGTGCTGCCCACCTGGCCAAGGAAGTCTGGCGAGCGCACAGGCTGCCACAGGAGCATGGGGCCTGAGTGAGTCACTGTATTCCAGCCGGGGCTTTTTCCAGTCAAAGCAGAATCACTAAGCGATTAGCTCCTCAAGTCCTTGGCGGCTCCCTGGGTACCCCTGCTGCCTCTCACACACTCCCTCCCCTCACACCTGTTCTGACCACAGCAGACTCAGCCACCTCCTGGCAGGGACCTCTTCTTGGGCTTGTCCTGTGGGTGTTTCTTCTCTGGATTCTGAAGCTGACTTTGCCTCTTTCCCAGATGAGACCTTCAGATCTTCCCTGAACTGTCTGTGGTCCCTGCCCCAGGAACCACTCTGCCCTCCAGATGGCCAACATGGGCACTCACTCCTCTGACCTGCCTCTGTAGAATCCCTTTTCCCCACCTGACTGTGTGCTTCTGGAAAGCAGGACCCTGCCTCCTCCTCACCCTGTCTCACAGAGGAACAAGCACAGAGCTATTGCAGAGCAGGTCCTCAGCCCCCAAGCCTTCTTGCCCACATCACTGCCCCCTTGGGGTGGGCATGTGTGTTTTCTACCTGGGGTTCCATTTTAACCTTTGTTTGAGCTGAGGTTTCTGTGCTGAGACTTTCTTCATAGAAGGCCTGAGAAACCCTTGGGTAGTCAAGCTGATTTTCCAGACTCCCTTACTATATTCGTCTATGTCCTGTGTTCCTTTTGCCCCACCTTCTCCCTGCATCGTGGCCTCCGGTGTTGAGCCCTGGTGACCCAAGTCCACCTGCCCATCAGTGGTGGATCCTGAGCCCAAGCCTGCACCCAGGCGGCCTGTAGACCTCAAGCAAGGCTAATCTAGCAGGTGGATTGTGTGTGTGTCTGGGGCAGAGTATGGGTCGTGGCTTGAGGACAATGCCCAGGAGTCGGCCCAGCTCCTGAGTCACCGTATGTATGCCCAGTGCCCTCAGTGCCTGCCCATTAATCTGAGGTCTTCCTGCCTGAGATGTTGGAGCAAAGCCATAGGACAGCTACCCTCTGTCCTCCCCACCCTATGGAGGGCATGTGGCCAGGGTGTAATTCACAAACCTCCTGCCATCCATCACAGAGTGTGGAGGTTGTCCCCTGTGGATATGTGCAGCCTCTTCTCCAGATTGGCTTCCCAGGGCTCAGTGGATGCCTCCCCCTGTCACCCCATCCCTCACACAGTGGGCAAAGTTGAGCTGTTCCATTGTTTTCCAAGGGTCGTGCTCAAACATGCCCTCCCCTCCTAGATTGCATCGTGCTGCCACTCTTGTGACATTTACTGATGGAGCCTTGGGCTTCCCACCGCTCTGGTTGGTTTAGGCAGTAACAGAGTGTTCTCTGAATGTCATAACTGACTTGGCAAGTCTTCCCTTCATGCATATTTAGGTTATTTCCAACTTTTCTTATAAACAAACTTCAGTGAACATCTTTGTAGAGAGATCTCTTTGTAGGGTCAAAATGTCTGCACATGTATCATTTCAATGCATAATGCCAAAGTGTCACCCTCCAAGGGCACTCGCATGGCATGAGGGTGCATTTCTCAACACCCCAGCCAACCTGGGTTTTGTTAATGTTTTATCCTTTGCCAGTGTGGTAGTGGAAAAATTACATATTGCGTCTGTTTGCAATGATTCGATTCTTAGGGGCCATTTTTTAATTTCTTTTTTTACCAATTACATGTTGATGTTCTTTGCTCATTTTTCTACTGGGGGCTCATTTTAAAGAACTGAATAGTGAGAGCTCTTTGAGTGTTAGGAATACAGCAACTGGTACTCACTCAGTAGGCCCTTCATAAATGTTTGTTGACAAGTAACTTTGTTTTATGTCTTGCGATGATTTTCATTTAACCATAAATTTATTTTAAATTAGAAGTTTTAGGTTTTTATGTTGTTAAATTTTCATTCTTTATGGCTTCTTTTTTTTTTAAATGACATTGAAAAAGCATCCATTTCTCCTGCAAGATTTTAAAACTAGTCACCTGTGTTTTCCTCTAGAACTTTTAAGTGTTTATGGTTTACATTTGAATCTATGCTCCATCTAGAATTTCTTGTAGCTTAAGGACAAAGGTATAGGTCTAACTATTCCTTCTCCTGCCCTTGCCACCAACAAAAAGTAGCAATCAGTTGTCTTGACACCATTTACTAAAGAATCCATTTCAATGCCACTGACTAAAAATGCTACTTGTACCATATACTGAATTCCCATAGATATTTGCATCTGTTTGTTGATTTTTCCTCATTCATTGGTTTGCTTGTGTTCTGCTTATGAAAGTGCTTTGAATAATAATTACCGAACATCGAGTTCCTACTATGTTTTAGGTATTTTATATGGTTTGTCTTAAATGTTTCCACATACCGTATAGGGTTGCGCACAGTCACAATGTTCCCAGTGTCAACAAGGCTTGCAGGCTATGCGACCCAGACAAGTTCAGAAAGGTAGTGAGTGCAGTCAGTCAGGAATCAAATCCAGGAACACATGGCTCTGAGTCTGGCCCTTCGCACTGCTCCGACTGGCCCCGTGTGACCCCGCTCTGCACTCTCCACGGCATGTGGGCGATGGGGCTGAGAGAATGCCAGCTGGAAGGTAGGTAACTGGCCCTTATTTCCCATCATTGAAAACAGAGACAGTGAGAAGCAGAGGCTTGCCCCAAACCCGGTGTGGTTAGAGGACAGCCAGGTCTGGGACTGACTTTCAGCTCACTGACCTTGTATCCCCAAACCAGTGTCATAGGAGAGCTGGCCTGTTGGCATGGTGATGGGATTATCTGTGCCCTGTCTCAGAGCTGTTACACAAGATTCTGCTGCAGATGGGTCTGGCTGGCGGTCTCCCTCGGAGAAATAAGTGGGTCAGGCAGGTGCCCAGGTAAACTCTTGCCCCAATGCTGAGTGGATGGGAATTACAGGATTCCTTTAGGTCTTAGAGCTCTAGAATAGACAGATCTCTATTGGTTACAGAGTCTACTCCTGCCATGTTTAGATCAAGAAGCCGATGCCCAGAGAAAGGATGGAGCTTGCCCAAAGGCCCCCGTGCCGTGGTGATCTTGGGTACACTCTGAAATCCACACCCCATAAAGAGGCCTGTTGAGTAAGAACCACAGCTGTAACAGCCTTGGCTGCCAGCGACAGTGGTAGGAAGGTATTAGGTAAAACCCCAGCCTAATTTCCTGCAGCTCTGGGACAGCCCTGAGTGTAGGCCTTGCTAAACAGACGTAGGAAGTGTTGGGAGGACAGCGTGCCGAAGCTCCTTATCTAGGCCTTCCCTGTTTCAGTGGTCTTCATGGCTGACATCTTGGGAGCTTTATAAGAACATGATAAGCATCGCTGTTGAGATTGGCACCTCCTGGTAGCCCTTTCAAGTATTGCCCGCTGGCTGATTCTCACGGGAGAAAGTAGCCTGGCCTCAGATTTGAGTGATCACTGGCTAGTGATGCAGTGTGAGTCGTGTGCCCTCGTGCGTGCACACACATACACACATGCATGTGTGGAGCTGTTCGTCTTTGGGGCAGCCATGTCCTCACAGTGCATTCTGGGCCACATCACAGAGCCCCTTGGCCAAGGTCTGTGGGTGCAATTTTGCATCCTCGTCTCGGGAGTCCTGTTTCTCAGGCTTTTGCCTGGGCCCTTCTGCCCAGCTGTACTGACATCTTGAGACCCTTTCATCCGCATGTCACCATTCTGGCTCATCTCGAGGGCTCAGCTTGAATCTTCCTCTGGCTCTTCCGTAAAGTCTTTTCTCCCTGGCCCAATCCAAAGGTCTGCTGTTCTCCCTCTTTGGAATGTCAGTAGCTTCTGTGTCAGTCATACGGTATTTCAGCACATACTCAAACTCTTCCTTATAGCTTGTATTGGCGTAATTTTTCATGAGAAGAAATCTTGGTGATGGAATGAGGCAGTAATCCTGTATTTCACACCATTTTTTTAAAAAAAGAATTTATGCACGTGAGAGAGAGAGTGAGAAAGAGCACGAGGGGGTGGGGAGAGGGAAAATCAGGCTCCCTGCCCCGCGGGCTCTGCCCCAGGACCCTGGGATCACTACCTGAGCTAAAGGCAGATGGTTCACTGACTGAGCCACCCAGGCGCCCCGTGTTTCGCACCACTTTATATCCTCATCTGTGTGTGGTGCACAGTAGGCCCCCTGGAAATGTCGGTTGCCTGGTGGTTCAGGAGTTAGCCAGCATATAAACACCGACTGAACCACTCTCAGGCCTGGGAGGGCACTAGGTGCTGGTGGCCATTCCGAGGGGTAAGGTGGGCTCATTCGCCAGGCAGGGGGTTATGATCTGAGACAGCCATGGTGGGACGTGCCAGAGAGAAATACTGAGGATGTGGGACTGGCGAGCTCATAGGGCACTGGTGTTGCAAACCTGGCCACACTCTACGTGCTGTGCAGGCGGAGAGGACCGGTGGTTGGTGGTTGAGAGGAGGGGCTGCGTCAGAACTTAACTGCTCTCTCCACCTGGAAGGCTTCCTAGACAAGGAGGGGTGAGGGCTTTGGAATTAGGCAGCGGGATGTAGTTCCTTCGCGCTCTCTTTGGGCCCAGATCTTTGTCCTAGTCAGTCCTGGAGCTCTCAGAAAACTGTACTAGGAGTGGGACATGTTTTCCCTTTAATTCTAAAAGGCTTCTAACTACTAACTGGGGGCCATTTTTGAGGGAGAGGGGTGCATTGCGCTTGCCTCTTGTCTGTGTGCCTGCCTGGTCGTTCTGGACCCGGTGATGAGAGGCTGGCCTGCTCAGTGGTCTGTACTGGGCTCACCCGAGTGCAGCTGGGGACTGTCCCTGGCACAGGGGACGAGTTTCTGTTCTGCTCTCGGCCGTCGTGGATAACACGCAGGCTCCCAAGGCTGGCGGGCAGTGGCCTCCCTCCCCGGGCTCTGCAGGCCGCTCTGGCTCTGTGTTCTCTAGAACTTTCCCCCGCCTTACTGTACCTCTTCTTTTTCCCACATGCGCTGGCTGCCTCCTACCGCCAGGCTTTTGCTCATGCTGATCCCTCTGCTTGGACCATCCCGGCCTCCTCCACCATCACTATGACTGATTCCCAGGCATCCTGATTAGACTCCCTGGCAGAATCCTGTAGCAGAAAGAGCATGGGCTTTGAAGTCAGCTAGACGTGGGTTCAAATCCTGCCTTCACCATTTCACAGCTCCGTGTGTTACTTCTCTTGGTGTGTTTCAAACACACATCAGCGTTGACCTCACAGGGCTGATGGGGGGCTAAACTGGGGGAGGATGTGCCTGCCCTTTCTTCTTTCCCTGCATCGACTGCCATTCTTAGTGCGAGGCCTGTAGATGCCCATCCCCTGCTTGTCTCCGGGAAGCCCTTTCATTCAACAGGTGTTTACTGAACTCCTACTTTGTGCCAAGTGCTGGGCACTGGGGACGACTTTTGTTTGGATGTCTGGTACCAGGGGTTGTGAGAGTCCGTACTCAGTTCTGGGAGGGAATGACGCTCACGCTGAGCTCTGGTGGCTGAGTGGTGATGTGGAAAAGATAGGAAGGAAGAAAGTTTGAGGCAGAGGGAGGCAACAGGGCGAGTGGGACTCAATCAGGCATGAGCTGGGTTAACATAATCATCCTAAGAGTAGTAGGAAGGATTCTCTGTGGATGTGGGACACGGTCACATTTGCACCCCCAAAAGCAGACGATAAACTGAGAAGGACCAAGAGGGAGGTGGGAGACCAGTGAGGAGGGCAGGTGAGCAAGGGAGAGCTGTGGCTGCTTGGTGTGGGGGTTGCAGCCATGGAGACATTCTGGAGGTCAGGTGGGTCAGTACGCTGGTGGGTGAGACACGGGCAGTGAGAGAGAGGAGGAAGGAAAACAATGCCTCCTCCGGGTTTTTGGCTCTTGTGAGAAGATGATGTATGGATGCATGGAGATCGGGCTGGGGGCCAAGGGAAGACCATCCCTCAACTCATCTCCCCCTCAGGGGTGTAAGCTCCCTGACCTTAGACTCCAGAACTCCCCTATGGCCCCTTAGGGCCCAGGAGGATTCCAGAAGACTTGTTCCTGGTTGAAAAATTAGCCCCTAGTCGTTGGTCAGTTAGCAGACTCAACTCTGGACATGTCCCACTGGATTCCAAGGCTGTCTGTGCTGGCGAGGAGGCCCCGCTTCTCCTGAGAGCTCCATGCTAGGGCCGGTGCGCTCGGCCTCCTTGGTCTCAGGCAGAGCCAGCTAGGGTGGGGCTCCCACCGCCTCACTGAGGTAGGCCTGGGGTCCGCCTGTCTCCCGGCTGTGCTGTATCCAGAGGGAAACATTTAGAATATGTGAGTGTAAGTGGCTCCTGGAGACAAATCTACAATTTCTCTTAGTATTGGGAAAGGGCGAGGCTACCAGAGGCTACCAGATGTTCTGTGTCATATAATGTATGTTTTATGGCAAATGAAAATATATATAAAATCTGTACCCAGAGAGCTCCCTGCTCGCTTGAAGGAAGCTGGATCCTTCTTTTCACTCTTACCCTTTCATATTTTAGGCAAGAATTCCCTTCCGGGCAATGAACTTATCTGCCAAGTTGGGGCCCAGAGGGAACTCTTATGGGGGACTTGTAAACCCCGTCTTTTGAGGAAATCTCGGGGCTGAGGCCACATTCAGCCCCACATGTTTACACAATCGTCTCTCTCAGCTCTGAGGGGCCATTAGAGTTAATTGGGTGAATAATCTGTGTTTAAAAAGTCCCCAAATACGTATTTACATAATCCATGCCTTGCCCAAGCCTGTTCAAGCCTATTTGTGGGATCTGGAGTGGATCCGGGGCTTAGTGTCTTATTCCCATGCCTCCAGACCAGCTTCTCCTCTTGGTGACCGTCCTTCGGTGGGTACGGGGACAGGCAGGTTTGCCTTCCGCCTGGTGTCCTGGCAGGGCCTGGTAGCCATGTGATTGATCTTCCTGAGCCTCTGCCAAACACGTTTTATGGATTGCTGGTCGTGGCAGATACTATGTGGGAGAAAGCTTCCACCATCTAGAAAGTTTGGGAAGCCCTGCGTCTTCTCTTGGCTCGTGGAGATTCCTCAAGGACATGATTACATCAAGACTCCATAAAGTCATCCAGGAGGGAAACTGAGCCAGCTTTGTCTAGTGTCACTTTCCTCAGAGGCATCGGGGCCTCTCTCTCCCCCAGCCCTGATGAATATCCCATAGAAATAGCATTTTGTAGGAAACGACCTGGCAAACAGCAATCCTACTCCCATTTTTTGCAGGGGACCCCTTGGGTTTTGGCCATCCATCCCCAACACTGTGTTAGCGGACTTGGGCCAGTGTGTACAGTCATGTCAGCTATGAACACGTGACCCCCAAGAATGCTTGTCCCGTGAGCACACTGTTGCCTGGTTCTCGGAGCGGGGAGCAGTCTGAGTATTTGAACTCGGCACGCAGGGGTTGCTGGGAGGCACAGCGCTATGGGTCAGGGAGCTCTCACAGTCCTGTGCCCCACTGGTGGCTGGAACTTCTTCTACAGCTTGGTTTTTGTGAGTTACTCCAGCCCCAGGGATTTGCTCGAGCGTGGGGCAGCAGGAAGGACGCGTTCCAGTGTGTTCTGAGGCCACAGCCTGCTTGGGACACCAGCTGCCCGCTCACACTCTGGCTCTGCTGCTACTTCGAACTGGCCTCCTCGTCAGTTGTCCCATGGCTCTCCGTCTTGGGTGCACGTGAGACTCACCCGGAGAGATTCAAAACATAATCCTGACGCTCAGCCAGCCACCGGGATTTGTTAAATCAGAATCGAGGTGGATGAGAAGCCCGGCGCGGATGGGCCTTCCTGCCCCGCAGGTGACGCCGTGTGCGGCCACGGAGGGGGCGGGGAGCGGTCTCATGAGGAGAGGGGTGTCGTGGGGAGGAGGGGCAGGAGTTCACGGTTCTGCTCAGGGCAGCACCACCACTACATCAGTTTGCCCTTGAGAACCAAGGAAACCCACAGTGCTGCTCAGGCACCCTGGGCAATGCGGCAGGCTCCATGGCTGAGCAAGCGGAAGCAACCGCAGAGGGGACCTCACAGGTGCCTTTGTCAGGTGGCTGATGGGGAGGACGATCGTCCACGTTATCGAGCATTTACTGGGGGCCACGTCCTGTGCCACGCTTCGCCTCAGTGAACCCGCAGCTTCCCCGTGACCTAGGCTTGCCATTTTCAGGTGCAGAAGCCGAGGAGCCGCCTGGTTACGGAATGTTCCTAAGTCAGGTAGGTCTTCTCTAGTGATGTAGCTGTGATTTGAACTATCTGCGGTGAAGAGTTCTTGGTGTGGTACCCGTGCAAATGGGTCTTGTTCACTCGGGCAGATCCCTGCGTGCATGGGGACGGTGGCCGGGGTCGGGGGAAGAGGAAGGGAACGAGCAGGGTCCTGGAGCCAGCCCCCACACCGGCTGTGTGTACTCCTTCACAAGTGACTTCAGTGACACCCCCACTAGGGAGCTTGGAGTCAGCCCCAGTGTGAGTATTTACACCACAGAAATTGGCAAACACTACAAATCAGGTTTTTATTTATTTTCTCCGAGAGCTGGCTGTTAAATATTTTCCAGCACATCGCTGGACAGAACCCAACGTCCTAGGCCCAGCTCTTTTGGATGAAGGATGGAGGAGAAGCGAGCGCCTAAGGAGAGAGAATTCAATGGGAAGCAGTTTGTGCAGTGGAGTAAATAGTGGCATCAAGGGAAACAGAATGAGAGGGGTGGGCAATGAGCTTCTGTGACTTAGGTCAACACTTAGGGTGAGACATGGTTAATGCTGAGTAAATGTTTATTGCTCTTAAAACGGGGGTAGGTGGAAAAAAAAACGCAGTAGAGATCAGACTAGAGATGAGGGAAGGGCAGGGACCATTCTGCAAAGATCTGCGAACCCATACGGAAGTTGTGCCACACCACGGCAGGCAATGAGCTCACAGAATCAAGTTGCAGCCTGCACACGCTGGGCCAGAAAGCCGTTGGTGTGTCCGTGTCCTGAGTCTGTCTTTCGGAGGGGTGTAGACAGGGGCTCCAGGCACGAGATGGTTAAATCAGAATAACAAGGGGTGATTTAGCTCGCAGCCCCGACATTCCCTTGCTCACCGCTCTGGCTGGCCCTGCTAATGCTCCCGGGTTGCAAATCTACCTATTTGTCAAGCCTCTCTCCACCGCCTGGCTCTCTGTGGCTGCCTGCATGCTTTATTAAAGAGGCGTTTGCTACCTGTCATCTCAAACGGCCTCCTTTATCCAAAACAGAATAATAGAGATATCTCCCTCCAGGGACTCCGGATGCAAATGCCCGAGGACAGGTTGCCAATTTGCTGCGTGTATTAGGGGAAGGAAGCTGTCAAGGGAAACGGCCAGGATCCAGGCTCTTCTAACAAGCTCATTTCTGGGTTGAGGGGAGACCTGGGCCGCTCGAGTTTAGATTACGCGGGCACGAGCCTTCGCTTTCCTATGGACAGCTGTCAGCAGCAATCTCGTTTCTCCCTGGGAAACAAAATTGGCTTTTCTTCCTTCTTCCCCTCCCCCAGCCTGTCCTCGGGTAATAGAGGCCCTGCCAATAACTGTCAGGAAGCCCTTGCATGGAGCGGGGCTGTGGGCAGGGGGCTCTCTGCTGTGTGGCGGGTCGGGCCCTGGTTTGCAGCCCGAGGACATAGGTCCTGGCAGGTGCAGCCTTGTTTGCTGGGGGCTGAGGGGAGAGAGCACATGTCCTCCTCCCCCAAGGGAGTCTAACCAAAGCAAGAACACTGCCCTGGCGGCACCTGGGCACTGTTAGGCCACTGTTAGCCCACTGTTAGGGACCCCACATAAGGATCTTTGGTTTAACTTTTGCTCACCCTATAAAAGGGAACCGTCCCAGCTCTGGGACCATTCAGCAGGACACTCTGCAACCAGGGACTCTCTGTCCCCAGGAAAACTTTTGGCAGTGGAGGAACCCAAGTGCTGGAGAGGGATCCTGCTACACCCACCAGGGGAACCCTGTGCACACCTCCCCCCAATTCCACAGGTGAAGAAGCTATGGCTCAGGGCCTTACGGGTAGCTGGCAAGTGCCAGGCTTTGGATGTGAACCTGGGATAGGACTGTTCCATGTTCTGCGTGGTTCTGTTTAGGGTTACAGTGGCCATGCTTCACTGGGGGTTCACAGGGCAGGGAGAAGCTGGCGTCCACCTCCTCCGAGTTATTCCACAGTGTCACCTCTTTTCGGGCTCGAAGCTGCCCATCCACCCTGGGGGGCCTACAGTGACTCCTGACCGGGGAGTGGTAGTCTTGCTTGGTTGGGTGTGTGTGTGAGGCCTCCTGGGTCTCTAAGAGTTTTCTTAACCAACAGGATTCCTGCTTGCCCCTGTGTCCTCACCTCCACCACTCCCCCCACCCCGCCCCAGCCAATGCAGCCTCAGGACTGGGAGAGCCCAGGGCAGATCCTCGCATGCACAGAAGTGTTCTCTGAGTGTGGCAGGGGTTTGTGTTGGGGCTGGGCAGAGGGGACCCCGTATGTAGAGACATCTCCTGGGCCCATGCTATAGCCTGGAGGCACGAGCTGGCCAAGGAGGACAGGGCCCTCCTTGACTGGAAGCCACACTATACCATGCGGTCATGGAAATGAACCTCAGGGTAGAGTTCAAGGCCCTGCGGGGCAGGCTGGCCCTCTGTCTGGGGCAGGGAGGCCCCACGGAGCTGTAGGCACCACAGGGCGGGACGGTGCTCTGTGCACATTTGGTCGCGCCCCTGTCGTCTCACATGGTTTTGGTAGGTGCTCAATTAATGCTTGTCGCTACTCTGTCTCACACCCTTCTCTTCCTTGGTGGTGGCCTCAGCCCTTTGGGGCCTCTCTTTTAGCCCCCTGTCAGAGCCGATGGTGCACCACGCGTGTCCCCTGTGAGCCTCACGTACTTTGGCCCTATTTCCTTCACAAGGAAGCTGTCCTAGCTTTGCTGCACACCTGTTGCAGCCTGTCCTCTCGCAGCTTTTCTCCAAGGTGGGCTGCTTGGCTCACCCATCCCACTGCCCTGTTAGTATCCTCATTTTGTTTTTTTAAAGATTTATTTATTTAAGAGAGAGAGAATGTGAATGCAGGGCGGGGAGGGGCAGAAGGAGGGAGAGAGAATCTCAAGCACTCCCTGCGGAGCACAGAGCCCAACGTGGGGCTTGATCTCATGACCCTGAGATCATGACCTGAGCTGAAATCAAGAGTCGGCTGCTTAACCATCTGAGCCACCCAGGCTCCTGTCAGTGTCCCCACTTTACACACAAGGGAACAGAACTTCAGAGAGGTTAAGGTCAGAGCAGAATTTGTAGCCAGACTTCTGACCCCAAAGTTTGTGGTCCCCCTCCTGACTGGGATGCACGTTGCAGCTAGTGAGGACTGGGCTCAGGGGTCAGAACTCTGTACAATAGAACCCTCTCGAGAAGCTGTGTCACTTGATTGTTCTGGGCACTGGCTCTTCTGTGCAGAGGGTCTAAAATGTGGCCCATCTGGCCCGCAGCTCCAGGCTGACTGGTAGAAGGAGGACGGACTGTGTGGGTAAGAGGAGCAGGAGAGTCTGCGGGGCAGGGGCACGAGGGCTCAGATCTTCTGGGGCTGGGCTTGCTGCTTGGTCCTCAGCCTGGAAGGATGCTGGGCTGGGGCTGAGTTTTCCTGCTGACCTGACCTCAAGCTAGGGCTTTGAGCCAGCCCACGAAGCCAGCAGCCCCTGGTCTAAGATGCCCTGTGGGGACTTGGCCAGTGTTGGCCAAATGGCCCCACAGCAGACCTGACACAGGTCCCTCTGCACTCCATGGCAGGATAGCCATCCCCACTGCAAGCCCAGTACGGCTGGTCATGGAGTGCCACTGAGGCCAGAGAGCCCACAGGCATCAGTCTGGAGTTCCTTGTATGCAGTCCATGCTTCCTAGAATACAGTGTCAAAAAGGTAGCCTCTACAATGAAGGATGACAAATCCAGAAAGAAAAAAATGGAGTATTTGTGGGATTCGACCCACAAATGACAGTGGTAGGCTTAGAGGTGAAACTCCAACTCGAAGTGGGAACCTCAGGGTGCCTTACTCATTTTACCTGAGCCCCAGCTGTCTCATCCAGTGCCTGACACGTGGCGAGCAATCACATAGTCATTGAGGGAATCTGTCAAACGGGAGTGATCCTAGTTCCTGTCTCAGAGGCTTGTGGGGGATGGAATGCGATGAAAGCACCTGGGAGGCAGTAGGCACTAAGTAAGAGCTCTTCTTTCTGGAGGTGGGGCAGGGGAGCTTGGAACATGGCGTTTCTGACTTGTTCTAGCTTCCTCTTCTCATCGGCTCTCCCTCTGCTCTGGGATTCTGAGGCCTCACGGCAGAACACAGATGCTGTAATTTCTCTAGGGGAGATTCCCCAGGAGCAAACATTATGGAACTCTTTGAGTAGATGTGCGAATGCCAGAGCTGGAAAGGCCCCCAGAGGCATCATGGAACAGCCTAGACGGACCTGCATCTCTTCCCAGCACTACCACCAACCCTCCAAGTGGCCTGGGGCCGTCCACCTCCTCTTTGTCCAAGGGACCTGGTCTGTCCGAGCCCGGGACTGTATGGAGGTACTCTCCTTCCAGACCCCCTAAAGGTAAATGTACCCCTGCCTCTCATCCTGCTGCCTTCCTCAGGGTCTGGAAAGCCCAGGCCGGCAGACGTCCTCCGTCAGGGCCTGCGGAGCCAGGCTTGGCTTAGGGAGAAGGTGTTGTGGAAGGGTTTGTGCATTCGGGGAAAATCAGCCCCAAATAACTCCCAGATTCAGGTCCAAGCAGTGCAGGTGAAGGCAGGTAGGAAATTACAGCCACTTGAGGCTTTCTCTCCCAGGGACTTGATTAAAGCTGAGGAGTGTTGGAGCCAAAATTGGAGCTGGGAAAAGTGCCCTTTGATATGCTCATTTGGTTTTAATTTGGGGGGGCACAGGGCAGCCCCAGCTTGTTTTATTTCTGCTTCCTTTTAGCGGCTTTCCCTCGGCTCCTATCCCCCACTGCCACCCCTCCCCTGCTGGAGTTTGTGAATTTCAAGGTCAGCTGAAAGTCAAACTTTACCATGTTGGTGATGAAATGCAAGCAGATGTGGCTGGTTTGGCTGATGGCGGCCACACCCTGAGAGCCGTGCTCAGTCCTGTGGGTGATGCCTGGCAAAATTAACAAAGTCTGATCGTTTACAACCCTGGCTTTCCATCTCGGAGATTCAGATTTCAAAGTGAGTGCCAATCAAGCTTGTGTTTACCGAGGGGGGTAGAGAGAAGTGATGCCGCCCGGGGAAGGTGTGGCTGCCCCATCCCAGCGTGCTAGTGACTGAGAGTGGGCAGATGGGTGCCTGCGTTTGGGGTTGGCCTTTGTCACGTGGTGCGAGCTCTGCTGGGGGACATTGTGCCCTGAGCCTCCTTGCTGGCGGAGGGGATTGGTGGATCTTCCAGTGCTGGTGACATCACAGGCCCCTCCAGTTGCCCTCTCCCCCTTCGAAGTGGGTTAAGCCATTGGCAAATGCTTGCCACGTGACTAGCACTGGGTTGGCAGTGACCTCAGGGAGAAGGTCAATTTTCAGCTCGGCTTCCTGGCGTCACCCACACCCCTCTGTGACTCAGAAAGTGGCCCAGCCGGCTACCTCCTGCTCCAGCGCTCTGGCAGATACGGTCAAGTGGTGCAGAGAGGAGTGGCTTTCCGATGCCCCAGCTGCTTCTGGCACGACCCCAGACACTGCCCCTCGGGCTCCAGGAAAGGTCTCGTACTGCTCCCTAACTGGGGGTCTGTTAAGGGACCATGGCAGCTTTGTGCACGACACACCTGGGAATCCACCTCCCAGTCACATGCCGGGACCGGCTTAGCCAGCAAGCAGGGACACTCTGCACACTTGGGTTTCTTTCTCTGGGCTCACCAGTTCCTCCCAGCCCAGCCCATTTCCCTGCACCCACTGCTTCCCAGAGCCCCGCCACAGGGTGGAGCAGATGCCTGCACAGCCCGAAAGGCAGGTGGGGGGGCTGAGGCATGGGCGCGTAGGAGTCAGCACTGCGTTGGAAACCCAGCTCCATCAGTGGTCAGTGGTGGCACCTGGGCACCCTTCTCCGTTCCTTCAGGCCTCAGTTTCTTTGTTTGTAAGAGGGGGAATGGTGCCCTCCTCCGAGCTGCGGTGAGCACGAGATGAAATGGTGCGTGTAAAGTGCCTGGCCCAATGCCTGCTGCCTGGCACTCAGTAATGCCCGCTATTAGAGCTATTGTCCAAATCCAGTGAGAGCCATGGAGAAGGCAGCGTGGGGAGGGACCTGCCCGGGCTCCCCTGTGGCCTGCTGGGATTTCCTAGCTGTAGAGCCCAATTACGCAGCCTTTCCCTCCGTCCAGGAGTGCTGTCTCTTCCCCGGGGTCCTTGCCCCCAGCTCGGCGGCGAGTGGAGGCAGATGTAGTTGGGGAGGTGGCCCCCCATCTCCCTCTCCACCCTGCCTGAGTGGCAGCATCGTGCAGAGAAGTGACATATAGAAAGTGTCCTTCAAAGTGAGTTGTCCAAAATGGGCTGGCTTTCACAGCACATTTTTTTGGGTAAGAAATCCTGCAATAAGAAAATTCTGAACGCAGAACAAAGCAGAAGAGCCTGCCACAACAGCACATGTGAGTCAACCCGAGCGCCTCGCAAACAGCCTGCCTTGTTAAAATCAGTCCCTTGGTGCGGGGGGGGGGGGGGGGGG